>NC_088403.1:27896457-28086457 GCF_034236695.1 Oncorhynchus nerka | reverse complement strand
TGCAGTGGCTTAGACTGCTGCGCCACTCAGGATTCCACAGAGATTTTCTTTGTGATATTTGCAGGCAAAAATGCTTGATTTTGCTGTGGCAATTCTGACATTTTGGATGGCGACGGTTTTGTCCAATTTGTCACGAAATTGCCCTGACTAGCGATAAAGTGTGTCTTGATTTAACCATATTTGTGCGCTGATTTGTTGAAATTGTGAGCCCTCTTTTTCTACTGCGGTGATGGGTCAGTGTTATGCGATTTAATATTGCGATGATTTGACTGTTTTATGCGAAAATGCAACCAGTTTCACAGAATCCTGAAAGAAACTGGTTTGTGTGTTTCTCAACATATTGAGCCTGATATTAACAAACAAAAAATCCAATTCCCTGTGTAGAAGCATGTCATCACTGTGCTGGACGCAGGAGCAGTGGAACAGAGCTGGTGTTGTGGAGAGTTGAGCTTCTCATCGATCTGTGATGCCCACTACAAAGGAAACATTGAGTTTAGGGCCCTCCGCCTTCCAGCTCACTGCCATTTTAATCTCTGGCCATCGACCCTGCGGAGAAATTCTCAACACACACAAACCTACACAGGTGCACACAAACACTGATATGTGCACACTTTGCTTTACACACACACACACACACACACACACACACACACACACACACACACACACACACACACACACACACACACACACCACAGAGCTGCTGAGACAGTCAGGTGCTGTCTGTCAGTGGGTTATCTCCTCCCCCAGACAGTAGCAGAAGCCTTGGTTGCTACTATAGGTAGTGTTCTGTGGTACAGGTGCTGTCTGTCACTGGGTTATCTCCTCCCCCAGACAGTAGCAGAAGCCTTGGCTGCTACTATAGGTAGTGTTCTGTGGTACAGGTGCTGTCTGTCAGTGGGTTATCTCCTCCCCCAGACAGTAGCAGAAGCCTTGGTTGCTACTATAGGTAGTGTTCTGTGGTACAGGTGCTGTCTGTCAGTGGGTTATCTCCTCCCCCAGACAGTAGCAGAAGCCTTGGCTGCTACTATAGGTAGTGTTCTGTGGTACAGGTGCTGTCTGTCACTGGGTTATCTCCTCCCCCAGACAGTAGCAGAAGCCTTGGCTGCTACTATAGGTAGTGTTCTGTGGTACAGGTGCTGTCTGTCACTGGGTTATCTCCTCCCCCAGACAGTAGCAGAAGCCTTGGCTGCTACTATAGGTAGTGTTCTGTGGTACAGGTGCTGTCTGTCAGTGGGTTATCTCCTCCCCCAGACAGTAGCAGAAGCCTTGGCTGCTACTATAGGTAGTGTTCTGTGGTACAGGTGCTGTCTGTCACTGGGTTATCTCCTCCCCCAGACAGTAGCAGAAGCCTTGGCTGCTACTATAGGTAGTGTTCTGTGGTACAGGTGCTGTCTGTCACTGGGTTATTTCCTCCCCCAGACAGTAGCAGAAGCCTTGGCTGCTACTATAGGTTATAGGTGTTCTGTGGTACAGGTTCTGTCTGTCACTGGGTTATCTGCTGAGGTGTGGGGTTAGTGAGCGAGGGATGGAGAGCGAGGGGGTGCGGTGAGATGATGACATTTTCAGTCTGTCACTTCAGACTGCTGGAACACAGTATGTGTAATGTGTAATGTGTCCTTTGACGTATCAGCAGGGTCTTAATCAGTGGTGTAAAAATACTTTGAAGTACGCTTAAGTAGGTTATCTTTACTATTTTATAATTTTGACAACTTTTACTTCACTACATTCCTAAAGAAAATGCTGTACTTTTTACTCCATACATTTTCCCTGACACCCAAAAGTACTCGTCACATTTTGACAGGAAAATGGTCCAGTTCACACACTTATCAAGAGAACATCCCTGGTCATCAGTACTGCCTCTGATCTGGCGGACTCACTAAACATGTGCTTCGTTTGTAAATTAATATCAGAGTAGTTGTAGTGTAGTGGTTATCTGTAAATTAATTGTGCTGTCTGGTTTGAATAATATAAGGAATTTGAAATTATTAATACTTTTACTTCTGATACTGAAGTATATTTAAAACCAAATACTTTGACTTTTACTCTAGTATTTTACTGGTTGACTTTCACTTTTGCTTGAGTCATTTTCTATTAACGTATCTAGTTTTACTCAAGTATGGCTTTTGAGTACCACCACTGGTCTTTATCTCTCAGGGTGTAGAATGTATATTATCTCTCAGGGTGTAGAATGTACATGTCTGTATATGTAAAGTATCAGCAGGGTCTTTATCTCTCAGGGTGTAGAATGTACATGTCTGTATATGTAAAGTATCAGCAGGGTCTTTATCTCTCAGGGTGTAGAATGTACATGTCTGTATATGTAAAGTATCAGCAGGGTCTTTATCCCTCAGGATGTAGAATGTATATTATCTCTCAGGATGTAGAATGTACATGTCTGTATATGTAAAGTATCAGCAGGGTCTTTATCTCTCAGGGTGTAGAATGTACATGTCTGTATATGTAAAGTATCAGCAGGGTCTTTATCTCTCAGGGTGTAGAATGTACATGTCTGTATATGTAAAGTATCAGCAGGGTCTTTATCCCTCAGGATGTAGAATGTATATTATCTCTCAGGATGTAGAATGTACATGTCTGTATATGTAAAGTATCAGCAGGGTCTTTATCTCTCAGGGTGTAGAATGTACATGTCTGTATATGTAAAGTATCAGCAGGGTCTTTATCTCTCAGGGTGTAGAATGTACATGTCTGTATATGTAAAGTATCAGCAGGGTCTTTATCCCTCAGGATGTAGAATGTATATTATCTCTCAGGATGTAGAATGTACATGTCTGTATATGTAAAGTATCAGCAGGGTCTTTATCCCTCAGGATGTAGAATGTATATTATCTCTCAGGATGTAGAATGTACATGTCTGTATATGTAAAGTATCAGCAGGGTCTTTATCTCTCAGGGTGTAGAATGTACATGTCTGTATATGTAAAGTATCAGCAGGGTCTTTATCCCTCAGGATGTAGAATGTATATTATCTCTCAGGATGTAGAATGTACATGTCTGTATATGTAAAGTATCAGCAGGGTCTTTATCTCTCAGGGTGTAGAATGTACATGTCTGTATGTGTAAAGTATCAGCAGGGTCTTTATCTCTCAGGGTGTAGAATGTACATGTCTGTATATGTAAAGTATCAGCAGGGTCTTTATCCCTCAGGATGTAGAATGTATATTATCTCTCAGGATGTAGAATGTACATGTCTGTATATGTAAAGTATCAGCAGGGTCTTTATCTCTCAGGGTGTAGAATGTACATGTCTGTATATGTAAAGTATCAGCAGGGTCTTTATCCCTCAGGATGTAGAATGTATATTATCTCTCAGGGTGTAGAATGTACATGTCTGTATATGTAAAGTATCAGCAGGGTCTTTATCCCTCAGGATGTAGAATGTATATTATCTCTCAGGGTGTAGAATGTACATGTCTGTATATGTAAAGTATCAGCAGGGTCTTTATCTCTCAGGGTGTAGAATGTACATGTCTGTATATGTAAAGTATCAGCAGGGTCTTTATCTCTCAGGGTGTAGAATGTACATGTCTGTATATGTAAAGTATCAGCAGGGTCTTTATCCCTCAGGGTGTAGAATGTATATTATCTCTCAGGGTGTAGAATGTACATGTCTGTATATGTAAAGTATCAGCAGGGTCTTTATCTCTCAGGGTGTAGAATGTACATGTCTGTATATGTAAAGTATCAGCAGGGTCTTTATCCCTCAGGGTGTAGAATGTATATTATCTCTCAGGGTGTAGAATGTACATGTCTGTATATGTAAAGTATCAGCAGGGTATTTATCTCTCAGGGTGTAGAATGTACATGTCTGTATATGTAAAGTATCAGCAGGGTCTTTATCCCTCAGGATGTAGAATGTATATTATCTCTCAGGGTGTAGAATGTACATGTCTGTATATGTAAAGTATCAGCAGGGTCTTTATCCCTCAGGATGTAGAATGTATATTATCTCTCAGGGTGTAGAATGTACATGTCTGTATATGTAAAGTATCAGCAGGGTCTTTATCTCTCAGGGTGTAGAATGTACATGTCTGTATGTGTAAAGTATCAGCAGGGTCTTTATCCCTCAGGATGTAGAATGTATATTATCTCTCAGGGTGTAGAATGTACATGTCTGTATGTGTAAAGTATCAGCAGGGTCTTTATCTCTCAGGGTGTAGAATGTATATTATCTCTCAGGATGTAGAATGTACATGTCTGTATATGTCAAGTATCAGCAGGGTCTTTATCTCTCAGGGTGTAGAATGTACATGTCTGTATGTGTAAAGTATCATCCCTCAGGATGTAGAATGTATATTATCTCTCAGAATGTACATGTCTGTATGTGTAAAGTATCAGCAGGGTCTTTATCTCTCAGGGTGTATTATCTCTCAGGATGTAGAATGTACATGTCTGTATATGTAAAAAGTACTGTATGTCTTTATCCCTCAGGATGTAGTATGTACATGTCTGTATGTGTAAAAAGTATCAGCAGGGTCTTTATCCCTCAGGATGTAGAATGTATATTATCTCTCAGGATGTAGAATGTACATGTCTGTATATGTAAAGTATCAGCAGGGTCTTTATCTCTCAGGGTGTAGAATGTATATTATCTCTCAGGATGTAGAATGTACATGTCTGTATATGTAAAGTATCAGCAGGGTCTTTATCTCTCAGGGTGTAGAATGTACATGTCTGTATGTGTAAAGTATCAGCAGGGTCTTTATCCCTCAGGATGTAGAATGTATATTATCTCTCAGGGTGTAGAATGTACATGTCTGTATGTGTAAAGTATCAGCAGGGTCTTTATCCCTCAGGATGTAGAATGTATATTATCTCTCAGGGTGTAGAATGTACATGTCTGTATGTGTAAAGTATCAGCAGGGTCTTTATCCCTCAGGATGTAGAATGTATATTATCTCTCAGGATGTAGAATGTACATGTCTGTATATGTAAAGTATCAGCAGGGTCTTTATCTCTCAGGGTGTAGAATGTATATTATCTCTCAGGGTGTAGAATGTACATGTCTGTATGTGTAAAGTATCAGCAGGGTCTTTATCCCTCAGGATGTAGAATGTATATTATCTCTCAGGATGTAGAATGTACATGTCTGTATATGTAAAGTATCAGCAGGGTCTTTATCTCTCAGGGTGTAGAATGTACATGTCTGTATATGTAAAGTATCAGCAGGGTCTTTATCTCTCAGGGTGTAGAATGTACATGTCTGTATATGTAAAGTATCAGCAGGGTCTTTATCTCTCAGGATGTAGAATGTATATTATCTCTCAGGGTGTAGAATGTACATGTCTGTATGTGTAAAGTATCAGCAGGGTCTTTATCCCTCAGGATGTAGAATGTATATTATCTCTCAGGATGTAGAATGTACATGTCTGTATATGTAAAGTATCAGCAGGGTCTTTATCTCTCAGGGTGTAGAATGTACATGTCTGTATGTGTAAAGTATCAGCAGGGTCTTTATCTCTCAGGATGTAGAATGTATATTATCTCTCAGGATGTAGAATGTACATGTCTGTATATGTAAAGTATCAGCAGGGTCTTTATCTCTCAGGGTGTAGAATGTACATGTCTGTATATGTAAAGTATCAGCAGGGTCTTTATCTCTCAGGATGTAGAATGTACATGTCTGTATGTGTAAAGTATCAGCAGGGTCTTTATCTCTCAGGGTGTAGAATGTACATGTCTGTATATGTAAAGTATCAGCAGGGTCTTTATCTCTCAGGATGTAGAATGTATATTATCTCTCAGGATGTAGAATGTACATGTCTATATATGTATGTGCAGAATCAGTAAGGACTTCTGAACGTTTGTGAAAGAAAATGTCCCTATATTTGAACTGACATCTTGGGATAGTACTAAACTCCCTCCTTTTGTTGGGTCTGGCATTCTGCTGGCCAGGCAGGAGGAGCTAGGAGCAGTACTACAGTCCAGCATGCCAGCCCATGCTCACTAGGGTCTTGTTCAGTAGCGAGCAAGTTACGTTCTGATCTTGTCCAATAAGAACACCGATATTTGGTTGTCCTTTGCAAAACGTTTTGCTACACGGTGTCCCTCCGAACACCAGCCAGCCTGCCTCGGCAGGTAGCCTGGCAGGTAGGAGCATTGGGCCAGTAACCGAAAGGTTGCTGGATCGAATCCCTGAGCTGACAAGGCCCCTGAGCAAGGCAGTTAACCCACTGTTCCCCTGAGCAAGGCAGTTAACCCACTGTTCCCCTGAGCAAGGCAGTTAACCCACTGTTCCCCTGAGCAAGGCCGTTAACCCACTGTTCCCCTGAGCAAGGCAGTTAACCCACTGTTCCCCTGAGCAAGGCAGTTAACCCACTGTTCCCCTGAGCAAGGCAGTTAACCCACTGTTCCCCTGAGCAAGGCAGTTAACCCACTGTTCCCCGGGCACCGACGACGTGGATGTCGATTGAGGCAGCCCCCCGCACCTCTGTGATTCAGAGGGGTTGGGTTAAATGCAGAAGACACATTTCAGTTGAATGCATTCAGTTGTACAACTGACTAGGTTTCCCCCTTTCCCATACTACTGTACTGTGCTGGAACTGAGATGGGTCCATAGGGATTTATAACCAGTCTAAAGCAGCCTGCTGCTCCAGTGCCAAGCTGCAGTCTTCTTCCCTCTCAGCCACTCTGCTCTGGTCAGCAGCGCTGGCATCTTACTATCTCTGTAATGAATTCTGCATGAAGGACGTTTCTCTCCTCCCTCTCGATCTCTCTTTCTCCCTCCCATCTTAAAACGCTCATATTTCTAACTGCTAGGAGAGAGAGGCTCTCTCAATTATTCAAATGATGTGCCAGCAGCTTGAAGAAAAGTGTGATTTGTTTTTTCTGTAGTGGAACACATCAAGTTGGCAACTATTGGCGGTGTGTGTGTGTGTGTGAGAGCGCGGCTTCAAACATTGCATGCTGGGTTGTCAGAGGGATAGAGGTAGAGTTCAGACCCCCCTCTTGTTAAACCGCTGGTAGCCGGTTAGCATCTACCCACCGATATCAAAGCCATTTTAGCATCTTGTCTAACTGTTTGCCGTATAAGCACCCAGAGGGGAAAAGCTAGGCTACATATTGTTCTTGGCCTCACAGGAGAATGTGGTGGACGGAGCTGTATCTGTTAGAGCAACATATATTAGATAAGATAGCAAATGGCACTCAACACTGCTTCTGTTTGTCTCTTCTGTCTCAGGGCTCCTTTAAAAAAAATATGAACCAGTATTCAATTATTTTCTGGGGTAAATGAAAACAGCACAGAGATCCCATCCAGTTTCTTTTTACACCCCAAAAAACCTGTTTACTGTTTTAATGTGAAACATGCGTTCTCACAGTGAAGAGTAGTTCTGTCTTTGCCTTGAAATGGCTGGACTGTGAATGCTTATACACAGGCCCCTAGGTTAGTGCAGAGGTCTTTCAGTAGTGTAGATATCAGTCACCAGAGTGCTCTCTCCATCCCCCCTCTCACTACTGACCAGCCGTGTTTGATAAACAATCCAGACTTCACATGTCTGTGTTATGGAGGTGGAGATGAAAGGGGGAGTGATGTATGTTACCAGATGTCTATCCCTTCTCTCTCTCTCTCTCTCTCTCTCTCTCTCGACAGATGTGTTGTGACAGTCCTATCCTATATACAGTGGGGCAAAAAAGTATTTAGTCAGCCACCAATTGTGCATGTTCTCCCACTTAAAAAGATGAGAGAGGCCTGTAATTTTCATTATAGGTACACTTCAACTATGACAGACAAAATGAGGGGGGAAAAAAATCCAGAAAATCACATAGTAGGATTTTTAATGAATTTATTTGCAAATTATGGTGGAAAATAAGTATTTGGTCACCTACAAACAAGCCAGATTTCTGGCTCTAACAGACCTGTAGCTTCTTCTTTAAGAGGCTCCTCTGTCCTCCACTCGTTACCTGTATTAATGGCACCTGTTTGAACTTGCTATCCGTGTAAAAGACACTGAGTGATAATCAGAATAGGTGGGTGGATAAAGACTGTACGGGCTCTTGAATTGCTCGTAAAGTTGTTCTGCTTGAATCAAATGTATTTATAAAGCCCTTCTTACATCTGCTGATATCTCAAAAGTGCTGTACAGAAACCCAGCCTAAAACCCCAAACAGCAAGCAATGCAGGTGTAGAAGCACGGTGGCTTGGAAAAACTCCCTAGAAAGGCCAGCCTAGCTGTGAAGTGATGCTTTAGTCCCTCTATGCCTGGTGTCAGATTTCACGTGCAAAGCTTAGACTACAGTTTTACAGTAGCATATGGAAAGCAACAGTAGTTCGGGGAAAGTGATTTGTTTTCCTAAACATTTTTAATTCAACACTCCAGCAAAGATGTGTATGGTGTGCATAGATTGGCACTTCTGTTATTTGACACCTTCAACTGTGAACCGCACGCAATGTACGCAACACACACACACCTAACAGAACAAAAACAGCTTGGATCCCCTTGTCACTGGAGTGCAGAACAGATTTAAATCACTTGTTTTATATTCACATTACAGTTCAGTACGGGGGAGTTTGACACTCCTCTGTTTTTATCTTGCTATGTGGTGCCAGAGATCGCCCACACAAACAGTTTCCAAAGTGCTTGGCCGATTTCTTTTTTTTTTTGAGAGAGAGAGAGAGAGAGAGAGATTTGAGGATTCACTGGTATGTGCTCTAGCTCTCGAGTCCATGTTACTGACAGTGTGGTGGCAGTATATGTGTCCATTCTCAGAAAGTATCCAGTGTGTGAGAACATTCCCAGAAAGGACACCAGAACCCTCCAAGCCTGCCAGGATGACCTCGACGCTTTAGCAGTGATAACGGCATTTCAGCCATCCCCTTACTGGCCCTGGGCGTAGGTCGCTTAGGTCGCTTTGTGTGCGCCAGAGTAGATATGTACTGTAGCGATGGCGGGAGATAGAAACCATTTATCTTTCTTCCCCTCTTTTTCTCCCTCCCTTCCTTTTCTCTCCCGGCTGTCCTGCGATATGCCTGCTCTACATGATCGTTCTGGGTATACGACTCACCACAGGAGTTGAACATGAGTCTCCTTAATGAAAGCTGTTTTATCAAAACGCTGTCTAAACTCTTCTCTGGCTCTCCCTTGATTTCTGATCTCCCTCTCCCTGGGCCTCACCCACTGTCTTCCTCATCTCTCTCTCTCTCTCTCTCTCCCTCCCTCTCTTCTCTGATGTATTGAATAGGGGCTGTTGTGTGTTTGTGTTTGGGTGTGGAATGTCGTGAGTGGGGATAGCAGTGACTTGATGCTGAAGTCAGTGTCCCTCTTTCTCTCTCTCTTGCTCGCTTTCTCATTCTCTCTCTTATTCTCTCTCCTTCTCTCTCTTGTTCCCTAATCTCTTTGTAAAGTAAACAAACGGCTGCATTGTGACAGTGGCCCTCAAACTCAACCACTCTGATCTCCCGTCTGCTGCTCAGAGGAGTGTATCAACACAAGCCACCATTTGTCTGTCTCTCTGGTTCCTCTCATTGGTACGGGGACTGTTGCCGTGCGACGCAGTTGCCGTGGCAATGTCGGTGGTTCTGGGATGGGTTAGGGCTTTTTGTGAGTAGTGTTTGTCTAGCCCGGGCTGTCACTAATGCGGACTAAATCTCTCAGTAGACTGGAGGATCCAACAGAGAGCGTGAAGAGAGGTAAGACAGGATGTCACTGAGGCGACTGACTTCAGGCAAAAAATACTGCTTTGGTTTTTTGCCACCTTACGAGGACAAACTGCTGGTGTTCAAGAACAGCTATTGCTTCTGTCGGATTGAATTGTGTTCAAATGAAACTTAAATAATAGAGTCCTAATGGTGTTGCACAGTTTACAATTGAGATTCAGTTACTTGTTGACATGGTATTTCTAACATGTCTGTGAGTGTAGTTTGAGGGTAAACTACTGTGGGTAGACATGTCTTCATTATGTTGAGTGATGTCATTTTGACTGTTGAGGTCAACTGTGTGTGATGTGGTTGTCTATAGGTAGAAACATGTTTGTTTTTACGTCTAGTTTGTGTAAATGAGTATAGTTTTGAAGCAATGCTAATAGCATGCCCAGTGTTATGCCGCGTGTGGTTACCCTACAGTTTTAATGTTTTGGGGGTTTCTTGCTGACAATTGGGTGACATCAGTCTAGTGTGTTTGTATATTTGGATACAAAATGGCGCGTCTATGACAGCACACACACAGGCTCCATTTAGAACTCGCCAATGTTTTATTTCACTTTCTGCCTTTATTCAGTAGGTATTTATTTTTGTTCACTTTTTACATTCTATTCATTTCAAGGCATGAATTGACATGGCCTTGGTGCCCTTTGCGATTGCCTTCTAGATCCCTTTTTCCCCCCAATCATAACTATGTATGTAATGCAGTAAGGTGATTAGAGGCCGCACTCTCAGCCTGGTCGTCACCAGGTTTGGCCTTGGGACGTGTTGATTGGCTGTACACAGGCAGGCTGAGAGGACGGATGAATTAAGTGGTGTGAGGCTCTGTGAGTTCAAAACAAAGGACAGGAAATGACTTCTCCTCCAACCAGGCTTTCCATTAGAACCGTGCAGCTTCAGTACCTTTGCAGATACTGTGCCTTGCAAAAGTATTTGTTCCTCCTTGCCGTTTTTCCTATTGTGTTGCATTAAAACCTGTCATTTAAATTAATTTTTATATGGATTTCATGTAATGGACATGCACATAATAATCCAAATTGGTGAAATGAAATTTAAAAAATATTTTGTTAAAAAAAAAAAGGTAAAGTGATGCATGCATATGTATTCACCCCCTTTGCTATGAAGCCCCTGAATAAGATCTGGTGCAACCAATTACCTTCAGAAGTCCCATAATTAGTTAGATTGCACACTGGTCACATGATCTGTCACATGATCTCAGTGTGTCTATATACACCTGTTCTGAAAGGCCCCAGAGTCTGCAACACCACTAAGCAAGGGGCACCACCAAGCAAGTGGCACCATGAAGACCAAGGAGCTCTCCAAACAGGTCAGGGACAAAGTTGTGGAGAAGTACAGATCAGGGTTGGGTTATATAAAAAAAAATCCAAAACTTTGAACATCCCACAGAGCACCATTTTAAATCCATTATTTTAAAAAATTGAAAGAATTTGGCACCACAAGAAACCTGCCAAGAGAGGGCCACCCACCAAAACTCTGACCAGGCAAGGAGGGCATTAATCAGAGAGGCAACAAAGAGACCAAAGATAACCCTGAAGGATCTGCAACACTCCACAGCGGAGATTGGAGTATCTGTCCATAGGACCACTTTAAGCCGTACACTCCACAGAGCTGGGCTTTACGGAAGAGTGTCCAGAAAAAAGCCATTGCTTAAAGAAAAGCAAAAAAGCAAACACATTTGGTGTTTGCCAAAAGGCATGTGGGAGACTCCCCAAACGTATGGAAGAAGGTACTCTGGTCAGGTGAGACTAAAATGTAGCTTTTTGATAGAGGTCGACCGACTAATTAGAGCTGATTTATCAAGTGTTCATAACAATTGGTAATCAGCATTTTTGGATGCCGATTTACATTGTATTCCACGAGGAAATTGCGTGGCAGGCTGACCACCTGTTACGCGAGTGCAGCAAGGAACCAAGGTAAGTTGCTAGCTAGCATTAAACTTATCTGATAAAAAAAACAATCTTAACATAATCACTAATTAACTACACATGGTTGATGATATTACTAGGTTAACTAGCTTGTCCTGCTTTGCATATAATCAATGCGATGCCTGTTAGTTTATCATTGAATCACAGCCTACTTCGCCAAACGGGTGATGATTTAACAAAGGCGCAAAAGGCGCTAAAAAGCACAATCGTTGCACAAATGTATCTAACCATAAACATCAATGCCTATCTTAACATCAATACACAGAAGTATATATTTTTAAACCTGCATATTTAGTTAAAATACATGTATGTTAGCAGGAAATATTAACTATGGAAATTGTGTCACTTCTCTTGCATTCATTGCACACAGAGTAAGTGTATATGCAACAGTTTGGGCCGCTTGGCTCGTTGAGAACTAATTTGCCAGAAGTTTACATAATGATGACATAACATTGAAGGTTGTGCAATGTAACAGCAATATTTAGACTTAGGGTTGCCACCCGTTTGATAAAAAACGTAACGGTTCCGTATTTCACTGAAAGAATAAACGTTTTGTTTTCTAAATGATAGTTTACGGATTGTACCATATTAATGAACTAAGGCTCGTATTTCTGTGTTTATTATATTATAATTAAGTCTATGATTTGATATAGCAGTCTGACTGAGCGGTGGTAGGCAGCAGCAGGCTCGTAAGCATCCATTCAAACTTCACTGCGTTTGCCAGCAGCTCTTAGCAATGCTTGATCACAGCACTGTTTATGACTTCAAGCCTATCAACTCCTGAGATTAGTCTGGCAATACTAAAGTGCCTATTAGAACATCCAATAGTCAAAGTTATATGAAATACAAATGGTATAGAGAGAAATTGTCGGATGTGTCATTAGCTTTTTTACATGGCACATATTGCACTTTTACTTTCTTCTCCAACACTGTTTTTTTAAACATTATTTAAACCAAATTGAGCATGTTTTATTATTTATTTGAGACTAAATAAATAAAATGTATATTATATTAAGTTAAAATAAGTGTTCATTGTTCATTCAGTATTGTTGAAATTGTCATTATTTCAAATATTTAAAAATAGTCGGATTTAATCGTTATTGGCTTTTTTTGGTCCTTCAATAATCAGTATCGGCATTGAAAAGTCATAATCAGTCAACCTCTACTTTTTGGTCATCAAGGAAAATGCTATGTCTTTGCGCAAACCCAACACCTCCCATTACCCCGAGAACCAACATCATGCTGTGGGGATGTTTTTCATCAGCGGGGACTGGGAAACTGGTCAGAATTGAAGGAATACAGCTAAATACAGGGAAATTCTTGAGGGAAACCTGTTTCAAAGGTTCACCTTCCAGCAGGACATTGACCATAAGCATACTCCGCAGACCAGCTGGCTGGTGTGTTTACGGACATATTCAATCAATCCCTATCCCAGTCTGCTGTTCCCACATGCTTCAAGAGGGCCACCATTGTTCCTGTTCCCAAGAAAGCTAAGGTAACTGAGCTAAACGATTAGCACTCACTTCCGTCATCATGAAGTGCTTTGAGAGACTAGTCAAGGACCATATCACCTCCACCCTACCTGACACCCTAGACCCACTCCAATTTGCTTACCGCCCAAATAGGTCCACAGACGATGCAATCTCAACCACACTGCACACTGCCCTAACCCATCTGGACAAGAGGAATACCTATGTGAGAATGCTGTTCATCGACTACAGCTCGGCATTTAACACCATAGTACCCTCCAAGCTCGTCATCAAGCTCGAGACCCTGGGTCTCGACCCCGCCCTGTGCAACTGGGTACTGGACTTCCTGACGGGCCGCCCCCAGGTGGTGAGGGTAGGCAACAACTTCTCCACCCCGCTGATCCTCAACACTGGGGCCCCACAAGGGTGCGTTCTGAGCCCTCTCCTGTACTCCCTGTTCACCCACGACTGCGTGGCCACGCACGCCTCCAACTCAATCATCAAGTTTGCGGACGACACAACAGTGGTAGGCTTGATTACCAACAACGACGAGATGGCCTACAGGGAGGAGGTGAGGGCTCTCGGAGTGTGGTGTCAGGAAAATAACCTCACACTCAACGTCAACAAAACTAAGGAGATGATTGTGGACTTCAGGAAACAGCAGAGGGAACACCCCCCTATCCACATCGATGGAACAGTAGTGGAGAGGGTAGCAAGTTTTAAGTTCCTCGGCATACACATCTCAGACAAACTGAATTGGTCCACTCACACTGACAGCGTCGTGAAGAAGGCGCAGCAGCGCCTCTTCAACCTCAGGAGGCTGAAGAAATGTGGCTTGTCACCAAAAGCACTCACAAACTTCTACAGATGCACAGTCGAGAGCATCCTGGTGGGCTGTATCACCGCCTGGTACGGCAACTGCTCCGCCCACAACCGTAAGGCTCTCCAGAGGGTAGTGAGGTCTGCACAACGCATCACCGGGGGCAAACTACCTGCCCTCCAGGACACCTACACCACCCGATGTTACAGGAAGGCCATAAAGATCATCAAGGACAACAACCACCCGAGCCACTGCCTGTTCACCCCGATATCATCCAGAAGGCGAGGTCAGTACAGGTGCATCAAAGCTGGGACCAAGACACTGAAAAACAGCTTCTATCTCAAGGCCATCAGACTGTTAAACAGCCACCACTAACATTGAGTGGCTGCTGCCAACACACTGACTCAACTCCAGCCACTTTAATAATGGGAATTGATGGGAAATGATGTAAAATATATCACTAGCCACTTTAAACAATGCTACCTAATATAATGTTTACATACCCTACATTATTCATCTCATATGTATACGTATATACTGTACTCTATATCATCTACTGCGTCTTTATGTAATACATGTATCACTAGCCACTTTAACTATGCCACTTTGTTTACATACTCATCTCATATGTATATACTGTACTCGATACCATCTACTGTATCTTGCCTATGCCGCTCTGTACCATCACTCATTCATATATCTTTATGTACATATTCTTTATCCCCTTACACTTGTGTGTATAAGACAGTAGTTTTGGATTTGTTAGTTAGATTACTTGTTGGTTATTACTGCATTGTCGGAACTAGAAGCACAAGCATTTCGCTACACTCGCATTAACATCTGCTAACCATGTGTATGTGACAAATACATTTTGATTTGATTTGATTTACTGCTAAAGCAACACACTAGTGGTTTAAGGGGAAACATTTACATGTCTTGGAATGGCCTAGTCAAAGCCCAGAACTCAGTCCAATTGAGAATCTGTGGTATGACTTAAAGATTGCTGTACACCAGCGGAACCCATCCATCTTGAAGGAGCTGGATCAGTTTTGCCTTGAAGAAAGGGCAAAAATCCCAGTGGCTAGATATACCCCAATAGACATGCAGCTGTAATTGCTGAAAAAGGTGTCTCTACAAAGTATTGACTTTGGGGGATGAATAGTTATGCACCACCAAGTCTTCAGTTTTTTTGTATTTTTTCTTGTTTGTTTCACAATAAAAAATATTTAGCATCTTCAAAGTGGTAGGCATCTTGTGTAAATCAAATGATACAAACCCCTCCAAAAATCTATTTTAATTCCAGGTTGTAAGGCAACAAAATAGGTCAAATGCAAAAAGCTCCTTGGAGACCAAGCTACCGGAAAACTTCCGGCGCCGACAGAGATGGCCGCCTCGCTTCGCGTTCCTAGGAAACTATGCAGTTTTTTGTTTTTTTACGTGTTATTTCTTACATTAGTACCCCAGGTCATCTTAGGTTTCATTACATACAGTCGAGAAGAACTACTGAATATAAGATCAGCGTCAACTCACCATCAGTACGACCAAGAATATGTTTTCCGCGACGCGGATCCTGTGTTCTGCCTTACAAACAGGACAACGGAATGGATCGCATGCAGTGACCCAAGAAAACGACTCCGAAAAAGAGGGAAACGTAGCGGTCTTCTGGTCAGACTCCGGACAAGAGCACATCGCGCACCACTCCCCAGCATTCTTCTTGCCAATGTCCAGTCTCTTGACAACAAGGTTGATGAAATCCGAGCAAGGGTAGCATTCCAGAGGGACATCAGAGACTGCAACGTTCTTTGCTTCACGGAAACATGGCTTACTGGGAAGACGCTATCCGATGCGGTGCAGCCAACGGGTTTCTCCACGCATCGCGCCGACAGAAACAAACATCTTTCTGGTAAGAAGAGTGGCGGGGGCGTATGCCTCATGACTAACGAGACATGGTGTGATGAAGGAAACATACAGGAACTCAAATCCTTCTGTTCACCTGATTTAGAATTCCTCACAATCAAATGTAGACCGCATTATCTTCCAAGAGAATTCTCTTCGATTATAATCACAGCCGTATATATCCCCCAAGCAGACACATCGATGGCTCTGAACGAACTTTATTTAACTCTTTGCAAACTGGAAACCATTTATCCGGAGGCTGCATTCATTGTAGCTGGGGATTTTAACAAAGCTAATCTGAAAACAAGACTCCCTAAATTTTATCAGCATATCGATTGCGCAACCAGGGGTGGTAAAACCTTGGATCATTGTTACTCTAACTTCCGCGACGCATATAAGGCCCTGCCCCGCCCCCTTTCGGAAAAGCTGACCACGACTCCATTTTGTTGATCCCTGCCTACAGGCAGAAACTTAAACAAGAGGCTCCCACGCTGAGGTCTGTCCAACGCTGGTCAGACCAAGCTGACTCCACACTCCAAGACTGCTTCCATCACGTGGACTGGGACATGTTTCGTATTGCGTCAGATAAAAATATTGACGAATACGCTGATTCGGTGTGCGAGTTCATTAGAACGTGCGTTGAAGATGTCGTTCCCATAGCAACGATAAAAACATTCCCTAACCAGAAACCGTGGATTGATGGCAGCATTCGCGTGAAACTGAAAGCGCGAACCACTGCTTTTAATCAGGGCAAGGTGTCTGGCAACATGACCGAATACAAACAGTGCAGCTATTCCCTCCGCAAGGCTATTAAACAAGCTAAGCGTCAGTACAGAGACAAAGTAGAATCTCAATTCAACGGCTCAGACACAAGAGGCATGTGGCAGGGTCTACAGTCAATCACGGACTACAAGAAGAAACCCAGCCCAGTCACGGACCAGGATGTCTTGCTCCCAGGCAGACTAAATCACTTTTTTTGCCCGCTTTGAGGACAATACAGTGCCACTGACACGGCCTGCAACGAAAACATGCGGTCTCTCCTTCACTGCAGCCGAGGTGAGTAAGACATTTAAACGTGTTAACCCTCGCAATGCTGCAGGCCCAGACGGCATCCCCAGCCGCGCCCTCAGAGCATACGCAGACCAGCTGGCCGGTGTGTTTACGGACATATTCAATCAATCCCTATACCAGTCTGCTGTTCCCACATGCTTCAAGAGGGCCACCATTGTTCCTGTTCCCAAGAAAGCTAAGGTAACTGAGCTAAACGACTACCGCCCCGTAGCACTCACTTCCGTCATCATGAAGTGCTTTGAGAGACTAGTCAAGGACCATATCACCTCCACCCTACCTGACACCCTAGACCCACTCCAATTTGCTTACCGCCCAAATAGGTCCACAGACGATGCAATCTCAACCACACTGCACACTGCCCTAACCCATCTGGACAAGAGGAATACCTATGTGAGAATGCTGTTCATCGACTACAGCTCGGCATTTAACACCATAGTACCCTCCAAGCTCGTCATCAAGCTCAAGACCCTGGGTCTCGACCCCGCCCTGTGCAACTGGGTACTGGACTTCCTGACGGGCCCCCCCAGGTGGTGAGGGTAGGCAACATCTCCACCCCGCTGATCCTCAACACTGGGGCCCCACAAGGGTGCGTTCTGAGCCCTCTCCTGTACTCCCTGTTCACCCACGACTGCGTGGCCACGCACGCCTCCAACTCAATCATCAAGTTTGCGGACGACACAACAGTGGTATGTTTGATTACCAACAACGACGAGACGGCCTACAGGGAGGAGGTGAGGGCCCTCGGAGTGTGGTGTCAGGAAAATAACCTCACACTCAACGTCAACAAAACTAAGGAGATGATTGTGGACTTCAGGAAACAGCAGAGGGAACACCCCCCTATCCACATCGATGGAACAGTAGTGGAGAGGGTAGCAAGTTTTAAGTTCCTCGGCATACACATCACAGACAAACTGAATTGGTCCACTCACACTGACAGCGTCGTGAAGAAGGCGCAGCAGCGCCTCTTCAACCTCAGGAGGCTGAAGAAATGTGGCTTGTCACCAAAAGCACTCACAAACTTCTACAGATGCACAATCGAGAGCATCCTGGCGGGCTGTATCAACCGTAAGGCTCTCCAGAGGGTAGTGAGGTCTGCACAACGCATCACCGGGGGCAAACTACCTGCCCTCCAGGACACCTACACCACCCGATGTTACAGGAAGGCCATAAAGATCATCAAGGACATCAACCACCCGAACCACTGCCTGTTCACCCCGCTATCATCCAGAAGGCGAGGTCAGTACAGGTGCATCAAAGCTGGGACCGAGAGACTGAAAAACAGCTTCTATCTCAAGGCCATCAGACTGTTAAACAGCCACCACTAACATTGAGTGGCTGCTGCCAACACACTGTCATTGACACTGACCCAACTCCAGCCACTTTAATAATGGGAATTGATGGGAAATGATGTAAATATATCACTAGCCACTTTAAACAATGCTACCTTATATAATGTTACTTACCCTACATTATTCATCTCATATGCATACGTATATACTGTACATCATCGACTGCATCCCAATGTAATACATGTATCACTAGCCACTTTAACTATGCCACTTTGTTTACTTTGTCTACATACTCATCTCATATGTATATACTGTACTCGATACCATCTACTGTATGCTGCTCTGTACCATCACTCATTCATATATCCTTATGTACATATTCTTTATCCCCTTACACTGTGTATAAGACAGTAGTTTTGGAATTGTTAGTTAGATTACTTGTTGGTTTTCACTGCATTGTCGGAACTAGAAGCACAAGCATTTCGCTACACTCGCATTAACATCTGCTAACCATGTGTATGTGACAAATAAAATGTGATTTGATTTGATTTGTAGGAACCAGGAATGAGTGTTAACTTGGAGGGAGAGAGGAGCACTAGCAGAATAGCACTACTTGTTATAAAGACAAGTCCTGGACTAGAAACCACTAGACCCTAAAAGAGAGAATCATAATATTTATAGTCTATTGTCATGCCATTGTTTACAGTCATCCAGACTCATTCTTTGACAGGAGTTGTGATGAATACAGACAGATACTTTACAGATAGACGACACAGGAAGACACAGTTGTGTTAACTGCCTGGGCGGCAGGTAGCCTCGTGGTTAGAGCGTTGGACTTGTAACCGAAAGGTTGCGAGATCGAATCACAGAGCTGACAAGGTAAAACTGTGTCGTTCTGCCCCTGAACAGGGCTGTTATTGTAAATAAGAATTTGTTCTTAACTGTCTTGCCTAGTTAAATAAAGATAATATAAAAACAACTAGAGGGATGTGATCATAAAGTCTGTTGTTTTTGATGATGCTGTTGTCCAGAAGACAGGCTCTGAGTCTGATTGGATGAAAGCATGATCCTTGGTTCATTCTTTTATAGACTTGATCAACACTTGAATCGTCGTGGGTTATATACAGATTGACAGCATGTCAATGTGAGGCCAGTTCCCTCCTTGGTTCTTTCAGTGACATTTTCCAGTGTTTTTCAGAAGCCTACTGTGTGATTAATACGTTTTCAGCAGGGAAAATTACATCTTTCTATTCTGACACTGTTATGACCTCTGTGAGGGATGGATGGAGAGAAAGAGAGGGACACAGCAGTTTGACGGGTATTAGAGAGCAGGAGTGAAAGGGAAAGCGGAGAACTGGGTAATTTCCACTCAGGCAAAGCGCTAGACCGGTGGGGACATTTTAATCGCAACGGGAGAGAGAAATTACCTGCCGTTCTGCGCAGCCGTCGCCACAGGGCACTGCCATGTGAAGAGGAAGCGGTTGAGACTGGCAGAGTAGGATGAGGGAGGGGTGAAAGTTCAAGGAGGTAGGGCGTCTAACCGGGAAAAAAGAGGAGTAGGAGTGGACAGGGGGAGGAGGATGGGGGACTCGCTGGAAGTGCAAAGGTTCAGGGATGTATGTTTTCCTCAAGCAGCCCTGTAGCCTTAAGGAAGGGGCTTGTCCAGGAGTTTTCTGTAGGCACGAGGAGTCGCAGCAGTCCAAGCAACACAACAAACACAATAATTCTGAACGAGCCTCCAATCCCTTACAAACACGGAGTCACGGATGCCTGTGCCATTCCCAGAGCATGAAAGAGTCTAATTGTGTTTAGCTTAAGCGCTGCCCCTGTTGAATACTAATATGGCCGCTGGGGGGTTCAGTGTGTGTTACTGCTGCCAACACTGGGTTTTACTATGGGAAGACTCAATCCCATTTACCCAGAATTCCATTCCACTGAACCCTGGAAAAATTCAGTGTTTTTTGGGGGGGGGTTTCCAGACAGTGTCCCCTGCTGTCCCTTCTCCCACTCTGTTTGCCATTGTCAGTCCATGGCGACATGCCTTTCACTGTGACAGACAGTTAAACACCACCCTGTCATAAGAATTCCGGCTGGCTCGATAAGAGCGGTGGTTGTTCGGGACATATTGTAATTCCGGACGAGCCCAGGGAGGAAGTGGGGAAGAATCAAAGTGGAATACTTCCTGTCGGAATGCTGACTGAAAAAGTGAAAGATAAGAGAAAGGAAAAATAAAATGATTAAAACTAAAACCATCCTTCTCTTGGGACCTTGTACTTCTTGAGTGGAGGCAAAGTAGCACATCTCATTGGTGGAGAGGGTTGAAAAGCTGTATGGTGGTTGCTGCTCTGCCATTCTGGTGAATGGAGAGAATTACGTCATGTCTCACACCAGCTCAGTAAACATAGTAGCACACACCGAGTATCTACAATAGCCTCTCACTAAGAACACAGTATTGTGTTCTTTCTTTGTGCTGTGTGTGGAGCAATGTATTTATTCTCACAATAACTTGGTCGGCAAGCTGCCTCAATCTGTGTACAAATAGGTTTACAGAACACTATCTCAGTGTGTTGTTTATTCTCAATCTCAGCGTGAGTCCAATGTGTCTGAGGCACGTGCGCACACACACACACACACATACACAACTTGTTTTTCTTATGTGCATTTGGCTGGTGGCTCAGTGCAGGTACATCAAAGCAGATGAAATGCCAATTTGTCCGTTGCCTGGAAAGATTAATTCTCTTTCCATCAGGACTTGACCAGATC
The DNA here is from genome assembly GCF_034236695.1 of Oncorhynchus nerka. Taxonomy (NCBI): domain Eukaryota; kingdom Metazoa; phylum Chordata; class Actinopteri; order Salmoniformes; family Salmonidae; genus Oncorhynchus; species Oncorhynchus nerka. The sequence goes on along the minus strand of NC_088403.1, from coordinate 28,065,545 downwards.
CAGGTGTACCAGAATATTTTCACATCAGGAGGGATGCTTTAGTACCAGCCTTTTGCTATTAGAAAACCTCAGATACACAGTCTATCCTGGCTGACCACATTCCATAGCCAGAACTACCTGTTGTTGGTGAACTCCTAGAACCAATGGGGCTCTTCCAATAAATCTGACCTAGACCTTTTAGTTTTCCACTATTACAACAGTGCTTCAAACCAAGAACACACACACACACACACGTATATTCTGTGCCAGCTTTGTTAATGTGTTTTCCTGTATTTTGAGCTTCCCATTGGCTGCTGAATCAGGAAGTGGCAGTGTGTGTGTGTGGAGTGACTGTTTGTCGGACCTTTACATTCGACCGGTCAGATCATACAGTCATAATCTGATGAGGAAACCAATGGTTGTAAATGGAGGAAACTCACTTGGTTGAGTGGTACAGCTGAGGTAAAGGAGGTGTGTGTTCGGCGCGCTCAGCATCCTGGTCACGCGTGACAGTTTCTCGTTAATCGTCCGTCTGGGGCATAATAGCTGACGTGCGCACGCACCGCTTCTGTCACCGTGACTTCCCTCTGACACTGGTCTCCATTTTGAGCTCAGTGGCTCAACTCAACGGCTCACACACACACACACACACACACAGCCTCTTAGTTGTGTATGATACACCCCACCCCTGGTGAGTCCTGCTGGTTCCACCAGTGTGGGCTACAGTAGGCCAGGCTTTAACCTTTGACCCCTGGCTCATTGTGGGGCCAGATAACTGAAGAGGATAGTTTGATAGTAGTGAAAAGGTACAGCACGACCATTTCCAGTCTGTATTGGTCTTCACTGAGCCTACTGGGACCACGATACAAAGGTTGACATGTTGACATTTTGAACTCTTGTCCTTTTTCTTCCTTCGATCTTTTCTCTCTCCTCCCCCCTCTGTTTTCTCTGGCAGCGTCTGGTACAGAGCAGGATGCTGTGCTGAGGCTTGAGCAGGAGAGGGCTGAGATCGTCTCCAAATATGACAAGGTAAGAACCCCTCCGCTAATGAAGGACAGTATGTCCCCTGCAGCATTGAATGCTTGTCTGTCACTACCAGACAGAAGCTGGGATAACAATATTTCTAGCAGGTTTCCAGAGATGTGTGCTTTGCTTTCTTGTCATTTGTCAGTCTGACGGTGAAAAGTGTCCATCCATCCACACCATTTTGTGTGTTTGTGGCACCTCTTTCCGTTGCCCGTGGCATCATCACTATAGCCAGTCGCTGGGACTGGTTTATAAATTAGCCTTTTTCATTTAGTCCAGCGGGCAGGATAATCAAGCCCACTCATTAAGAGAGGAGCAATGAGGGAGGGATGGAGTGGAGGAGAGAGGTGGGCACTCTGACACAGAGTTTAATTATGTTTTGATGTTTGACCCTGATCACAAGAGGAGTCCATTTTCTCTCGTTGGCGAGGCGGAACGAGTCCAATCAAACCCAATTCAGTTTCATAATGACAGTATCGGGGGGGGTTATCAAGACAAAGATGGAGTTCATGCTCTCACTACAGACCTCAACGTTTTCTATCAATGGCGTTTCATTCAAGGGTGATGGAGTGTGATGGATGGAGTATAGCCTATCTCTCCGGTTTCCTTTAACAGGAGGATACTGGAAGAAACCTTCTATACACTCTCCAACTGTGACAGAGTCAATCATAGACACCAGCAACATGGAAAGCTTGACAAAGTCAAACACGGAGCAGAATCATGGTCCAATTCTGCCATGACATTGATTTTACACAGCTGTCTTGTGCGCCCCTGTGTCTATACGCAGATACCACATGACACGGGCTTTAGACACCGTCTGTGTCTCCACTGACATCTCTTCCAGGCTCTGTGCGTGTTCGGCCTGATGTCGGATGTAAGAACAATCTATCCATCCCAGATCTCTTTTTGGGGTATTTATATTCATTTTTCCCCTGTTTCTGCTGCGCGAGGGAGCTGGGTTAAGTTAGGACAGGATTTCCAGTAAATAGAGGGAAGGAGAACGGGAGGGAGCTGGGTTAAGTTAGGACAGGATTTCCAGTAAATAGAGGGAAGGAGAACGGGAGGGAGCTGGGTTAAGTTAGGACAGGATTTCCAGTAAAGAGTGGGAAGGAGAACGGGAGGGAGCTGGGTTAAGTTAGGACAGCATTTCCAGTAAAGAAAGGGAAGGAGAACGCGAGGGAGCTGGGTTAAGTTAGGACAGCATTTCCAGTAAATAGAGGGAAGGAGAACGGGAGGGAGAGATGTATTTAGACATCCAGCTGGTCTTCAGACTAGCCTTGCAGACCTCAGCCAATGCTGGACATTGTTTAGCTCGCTCTTTTTTTCTTTCTTCTTCCCTCACTTCATCACCTCTTTTTAAAACATGTTTTCATTGAACCTTTTTATTTAACTAGGCAAGTCCGTTAAGAACAAGTTGTTATTTACAATGACGGCCTACCGGGGAACAGTGGGTTAACTGCCTTGTTCGGGGGCAGAATGACAGATTTTTACCTTGTCAACTCAGGGGTTCGATCCAGCAACCTTTCGGTTACTGGCCCAACTCTCTAACCACTAGGCTACCTGCCGCCCCTCTATTTCACCTTTCCTCTCTTTTTTCTCTTTTTCTTTGTATTTGTTTCTCTATACAATCCTTCCATCTCCCCCTCCGTCTTCACAATTTATTTTCATTTTCTCATTATTTTCCCCTTTTCTGTCATGCATTCTCCACTCCCATTTTCTAATTTTCAATGTTAGAAAGAAAGTTATTGTCTGAATTCAACAGCCTCTCCTCGGCCTTGAGTCAGGCTGTGACTCAGGGTGCGTCTGCCTAGCTCTTCATTTCACACCTGTTAGCTGCAGGGCTAGGCACTCTAGCACAGCCAAGCCTAGCATGTACACACACACACACACACTCACTCTGTAGGGGAGTGGGGAGGACTGGAGTTGCCCATCCCTGCTCCAGACTGTGTGTAATGTTAATGCTGTTTAGTCAACTTCTTGATATGCCACACCTGTCAGGTGGATGGATGATCTTTTGCAAAGGAGAAATGTTCACTAATAGGGATGTAAATACATTTGTTCTCAACATTTGAGAGAAATAAGCTTTCTGTACGTATGGAAAATGTATGGGATCATTTATTTCAGCTCATGAAACATGGGACCAACACTTTACATGTTGCGTTTATTTATTTCTGTTCGGTATAGAATAACGCGGATGTTTCTATCTCTATTGTAATAGTGTCGATGTTTACAACGTGTGTAGCCATCCAGTTCTATATAGGCAAGTAATGAATCTCATTTGTGCTGCAAGTAAAAAAATTTAAAAAGATGTTCCCAAGGATGTTTTTTTTTAATAGCACAAATACATTTCAAACTACTTGTTATTCATTACTTTACCCATGAGGCTCTTTGGTTGCAGGGAAAAGAGGGCGCCACTGTGGAACCCTGGGAGGATGCAAGCTTCCACCTGTACAAAGTTATTGACCGCTTCGGCTTCGTACAGTAAGCGCACACCGCACACACACACACACACACACACACACCCTTAAGTGATCAATTCATTACACAAGGCATATAAACTTTTTGAAATGTGAATCAGTCACACTACAATCTTCCCCCTTATTTGTGTTCTGATATTTCACTTCAGCTTCAAAGAACACTAGTTTAAAACAGTACCATTGTCTTGAAGTTGGAGAAAGTGACTCTCTATAGCCTGGTGTGTTGTGGCGTTGGCATGGCCAGTAGTGGGGTTGCATGGCTCTTAAACAACACTGTTCTTAGGCAGTTATATATAGGCTGGCACATGTGGGCTGGTCTAGGCAGGAAGCTACAGGGTTAGCCACAATCACAGGGCATCAGTGTGGAAGCTCAGGCCGAGAGTATAGGGGAGAGAGGGATGACGTGCCGGTGCCCAGGGCCAGTCACAGTCTGGAGAGAGGGAAGGATGGAGAGGTTGAGGGCCTGAGTGAAGGCTATGGTCTGGGAGAGAGTGATGGAAAGAGAGCAGATGGGGGCTTGGCTGAAGGTTATGGTTCTGGCCTAATGCCAGGACTTTGGACTGGTTAGGACACAGAGCTGGGGCCCATGGTTAAGACAGTAGAGATGAGGCCTCAGGCTCCATGAAATAGCCTATGAAGGAGAGCCCCCTCTAGGTCATACTGACTAGGTGTGATGACAACAATGAGGGAGAAAAGAAGGGAATGCCCCATTTACAGGCAGACACCGACAAACTGACTGCAAACTCTCTGTGCTTCCTGTATGAGTTAAAGGTCAGGTTCAGGGGTCAGGGCAGTCCCGGGAAAGAGACACAGGAAGTGGGGGATGGGACACTGGCTCTGTTCCCTTCCTTCCATGAAGTCATCACAGATCTGATCTGACCACAGGTCTGACCAATTTTGTATTGGTTAAAGCAATGGAGAGGAAACCTTACGTTCACTTGCCCAGTCATGGACAGGTTAGTTAATATTACTACAAGAAGGAAGGATGCATTTTGAGAGTATTGGAACAGGCCCCCACCATGGGGAAATCCCTTTTGTTAATGATCTAAGCCAGTGGGCTGAGTGGCATAGAGAGAGCTGTGCTGCTCTGAACTGTTAGTTTCATAGTGTATCTGATGGATAGCCATAGAGGCATTGAAACTGGGACAGGACAGTAGCCAGAATGGAGGAATGTTTTAATGTGTTATTTCCTGTTGGCTGGGCTGCTGACGTGTAATGTTCCCTCCCTTTGATGAGTGTTAGGGAAGGTGAAACGAGCTCTGGCAGTAGCATCATTTATTTATTTAATGACTCCACTTCCTCTGGAAAGAATCTTTGAGTGGTCCGTATTCACGTTGAGACATATCATCTTGGGGCTCCATCTTGTCCATCTTCACCGTGTATGAGTGAGTTGAGTCGGACAGAGAGACAGCCTACTAACATTCCACCCAACCACCAAATGTGTAATGTTCTTAAAGGCCCAGACCAGCGAAACCTTAGCTAAGCTCATGGTCAAACAATGATTGATACCTTGCATATTTTCAGAGCAACAATGTGTCTGAAACAAATCAACCAAAGCTGTGTGATACTAACGCTTGTTTGTTTTCTCCTCTCCAGTGAGAATGAACTTCCGTCCTACGACTCGGTGGAAGAGAAGGTGAGACGACCGTGTCTCAGACCCTCAGGGCTTAACTTACATCTCTCCCGTCCCACGTGTCTATGCCGCTGTAAAGTGACCTTCACCGATGAGAAAGAACACGGCGTCTTTCACACACATAACGATTACCGTTACTGCTATGAATAGAACTCTGGTTGCTGAGAATTGATTAGTTCTTTCCTTTATCAGAATCGCTAACATTTTGTATTCTTCTACTGTCGCTTTCAACGAGTTACATAATGTTCTGAGCTGAATGTTTAGATTGCATTCTAATGTCACTGTAACCTTTGCCTCATCCTGGCATCATAAAATGTTCTTTGTTTTATGAAGCAAAATGTATGACACTGCATATTTGTCTGCATATACAGTTCCTCCAGAGTTTTGGTAATGAGGAAGTGTTAACATGCCACTTCCTGTGTCCCCTCAGCAAAAACACTTAGAGGTAGAAAGGACCTCAAAATGGCTGAAGATGATGAAGAGCTGGGACAAGTATAAGAACAGTGAGAAGGTACGATCTCTCTCTTCCTCCCTCACCATCTCTCCCCCTTCTTGCAGTCTCTTAAAATATCTCATTCCCACATTCCTGTTGTCAAATATTACATTCCACATCCTTCTCCTCGTGCCTCGCTCACATCTCTCCCTTCTCTTCGGTGAACAAATATTAGTGAGTCTCCCTGAAGAGCATTTATAGAGGTCTAGTCTCTGTAATAGCTGTCTTTGTTAGTGCCTGAGTTTGGGGTCTTCTTTATGCTAGGTGTTGGGCCCTCGGGCATTCAGTTCTGACGTCCTTCAGTTGTACTCTGAGGTGGTCTCAGCGGGAATTGGAGATTGTCTTTAAATGAACCTTGACTAGGGGAATGTTTTATCCTTGTTCTCTCTTTCTCCGGTTTCAAGGATTGCGTGACAAGCAACAACCAAGGACTTGTTGTTTCCCCCCTCTGTCAGTCAGTGCTCCGCTCGTTTCTCCCGGCTGGTTAAACAGGTTACGGTTGATGGCTCTTTTTGTTTCCTGTGCTGCTGCAAACAATGGCAGACTAATGCAGTCATAAGGTTCTAGCATCTGTAAGGCAGGTTCTAGCATCTGTAAGGCAGGTTCTAGCATCTGTAAGGCAGGTTCTAGCATCTGTAAGGCAGGTTCCTAGCATCTGTAAGGCAGGTTCCTAGCATCTGTAAGGCAGGTTCCTAGCATCTGTAAGGCAGGTTCCTAGCATCTGTAAGGCAGGTTCCTAGCATCTGTAAGGCAGGTTCTAGCATCTGTAAGGCAGGTTCTAGCATCTGTAAGGCAGGTTCTAGCATCTGTAAGGCAGGTTCTAGCATCTGTAAGGCAGGTTCTAGCATCTGTAAGGCAGGTTCTAGCATCTGTAAGGCAGGTTCTGTAAGGCAGGTTCTAGCATCTGTAAGGCAGGTTCTAGCATCTGTAAGGCAGGTTCCTAGCATCTGTAAGGCAGGTTCTAGCATCTGTAAGGCAGGTTCTAGCATCTGTAAGGCAGGTTCTAGCATCTGTAAGGCAGGTTCTAGCATCTGTAAGGCAGGTTCTAGCATCTGTAAGGCAGGTTCATCTGTAAGGCAGGTTCATCTGTAAGGCAGGTTCCTAGCATCTGTAAGGCAGGTTCTAGCATCTGTAAGGCAGGTTCTAGCATCTGTAAGGCAGGTTCTAGCATCTGTAAGGCAGGTTCCTAGCATCTGTAAGGCAGGTTCTAGCATCTGTAAGGCAGGTTCCTAGCATCTGTAAGGCAGGTTCTAGCATCTGTAAGGCAGGTTCTAGCATCTGTAAGGCAGGTTCTAGCATCTGTAAGGCAGGTTCTAGCATCTGTAAGGCAGGTTCTAGCATCTGTAAGGCAGGTTCTAGCATCTGTAAGGCAGGTTCCTAGCATCTGTAAGGCAGGTTCCTAGCATCTGTAAGGCAGGTTCTAGCATCTGTAAGGCAGGTTCTAGCATCTGTAAGGCAGGTTCCTAGCATCTGTAAGGCAGGTTCATGTGTAAGGCTTCTAGCATCTGTAAGGCAGGTTCCTAGCATCTGTAAGGCAGGTTCTAGCATCTGTAAGGCAGGTTCCTAGCATCTGTAAGGCAGGTTCCATAGCATCTGTAAGGCAGGTTCATAGCATCTGTAAGGCAGGTTCTAGCATCTGTAAGGCAGGTTCTAGCATCTGTAAGGCAGGTTCTAGCATCTGTAAGGCAGGTTCATAGCATCTGTAAGGCAGGTTCATAGCATCTGTAAGGCAGGTTCATAGCATCTGTAAGGCAGGTTCATAGCATCTGTAAGGCAGGTTCCTAGCATCTGTAAGGCAGGTTCCTAGCATCTGTAAGGCAGGTTCTAGCATCTGTAAGGCAGGTTCTAGCATCTGTAAGGCAGGTTCATAGCATCTGTAAGGCAGGTTCTTAGCATGTGTAAGGCAAGTGTAATCTTTAGATCTACTAAACATCTGCTGTAGGGCAGAGCCTGGGTTGTGGCACAGGTGTTGATGTGACAATGAATTTATGGTACAAATAGAGGACTGCGGAGTGCAGCGAGTAGGAGAGACCTCTACACTGAAGAGCCATTTAGATCTCGCGCACACACACACACACACACACACCAAAAGGAAACCACATGCACAATTGCGCACACACACCAATGGTGATTAGTGGAACAGGTGCACTCATTGACTTCATCAGAGCCCTAATTACTGGGCTGTCGCTGTCGACGTCAAGCCCCAAGTGGGTCTATCTGGCACACACATACACTGCACACACACAGTACACACAGTACAAACACACACCTCCACACTCACACATAACTCACATACTCACTCACACACACACATAGACTAACATGCATTATGAGCATACAACCTAAACTGATTCGTTAACCTTTAATTATCACCCATCACTGGCCATCCGATGCCTCCTTTCAAATCAATGTTTCTCTCTCTTCTCCCACCTCTCTGTGTTCTGCCTCCTGAATAATGAAGATTGTGTTTGTGTGTATATAATATATATGTGTGTATATAATATATACTGTATGTGTGATTATAATATATATGTGTGTGTGTGTATATGACACGCTACAAAAGTATGTGTTAACCGCTTAAAATTAGGCTATTTCAGCCACCGTTGCTTGACAGCTGTATAAAATCGAGCGCACAGACATGCAATCTCCATAGACAAACATTGGCAGTAGAATGGCCTGACTGAAGAGGTCAGTGACTTTCAACGTGGCACCACCATAGAATACCACCTTTCCAACAAGTCAGTCAGTTAAATTTCTGCCCTGCTAGAGCTGCCCCGGTCCATTGTAAGTGCTGTTATTGTGAAGTGGAAACGTCTAGGAGCAACAACGGCTGAGCCGCGAAGTGGTAGGTCACACAAGCTTACAGAACGGGACCGCAGAGTAAAAATCATCTGTCCTCTGTTGCAGCCAATGTTTCCTCTAAGATGTGCACAGCTCCCCGGGGACTACCGTGCAGAATTATCAGCCCACCGAGAGAAGCATGAGATTGATCTCCACTCAACTTTGTAGAGCAGTGTTCACCGACTGGTTGATCTCCAAGGCATTCCTAGTCGATCGCCAAGCATTTCTATTAAAAAAAACAACAACGATAAAGCCTTGTCATCCTGTTTTGTTTTGTTGGTCTCGGGCTGTTTGGCGGTAGGTGCACCTGATTCAGCTGCCTTGCGCGCCGGGTAGGTGAACTGTTGCCATTTTGAACCAATTCATGTGTCTGGCAGGCCCAGAGAGCAAATCAAGTGCACTATATGCCTACTGCTGGCCAATCGGTTTGCTCAAATTACCGTGTTTGCAATAACATAGCAGGCATAAAAAAAAGCTACAGCAAAGGTGATACTATGATATTTCAAAATGTTTAAAACCATAACTAGAGCGAGACTGTCAACGAATACAGCAAAGAGCTGCTGTTTTTACGAGTGAGTTCATGTTTAAGTTCTTTCTCAGCTCTGTCAACACTTTTATAAGCCATAAAATGTGCTTTCATCCCATTTCCACTCAGTGCTACAACAAGCACTGCAGCAGTACTGAATGAGTAGGAAAGTGTATCTATAGGTTTGCATTGTTATTATTGTTAGCGGTTTGGGTCTTTTTTAATATCCAGGAATATTTCACTTTCTCTGTTCATAGGAGTAACAACATGAATGTGTGCATGAGGCAGAAATAATGCGGTGCGACTCGAGTTTCCCCACCCTTTTTGGTCAGAGTCAGAGTCAGTGTCGGAAAGGGAGAGCAGAGGGTTGTTGAGGCGGGACCCTCAGTCTGCTGCTCTCCCTCCGCTGAGACTGACCATCAAATGCAGGCATCATCTGCCCAGTACAATAAAAAGAAAGCAAATTATTGAAATGCTCAGCTGTGCCTCACAAGAAATACAACAACAGATCTATTACCAGTGTGATCCTATAGCCCACAAATTATATTTTTAAATTTATCTGAACAACAATTCATTGGCAGGGCAATTCAAGCAAAGCCAATATGTGTTGATAATGTATTGGGCCTATATTTCTACAGTACTTTTTTACCTCCATGTCTACAGTACTGTTTTTAATTGGTTAATGTTGCATAGGCTTGTGTTTTTTAAGTCATGTTAAAAAAACGATCTGAACTCAGAAAAGGTTGGTGGCCCATGTTCTAGTTTTCCCTGTTAACACTCAATGTTTCCCTTTACTGTGGTAATTGTGATCGAATCAACACAATATTAACCACTTTCAATGTAACATACCGAAACAAAACAAATTATGCAAGAGATTGTTGTCGGCAGAATGCATTGGAGTAGGATTCTATTGCATTGACACACACTACCCAACCCGCACTCTACACAGACCGGTGCGGCATAAACAATCAGAACTGCAGTAGACCTATATGCAAATAAACCGTTGCCATATATGTATCTGTGCCATTTACTTTGAACTGGACTGTGTTTACAGCATGAGCGGTCATGAGTAAATGTGCTTGTTTTGAGATCAAAGCGAGAGCTCCATGTAGCCACGTGTGTACATTTTGTTCATGTCCTTTGCTAGTTAGTGAGTTATTAGCCCAGTTATAGATCATTTGTAGTTAGCAATATGGGAGTGATTGCTTTCTACAAGAGCACAAAATGTGTACATTTCCTGGCATCTTTGAAAAGCTGCTACTGTAGGCTGAATGATAGAACAGCTATTTCCATGTTAAAATGTTTCTCCATAGTTTTTTAAGGTAGGCCACTCTATTAGGCCTACATTATGATCAAGTAGCCTACTTGGCCACTGTTATAACTAACTTAAAGCGGGTACAGCCTCAGTGTTCACTGTAAACGTGCTGGATATTGCACAGAATTTTCACAATGTTAAAGTTTACACACACACACACACACACACACTGAGCATGACCAGATTCCTTGGCCAGATGGGTAGGTCTCCCCACACACATCACCTATAGCCTCTTTTCCAATCACCCAGAATCAGCGGATATAAGAAGGGCTTTATAAATGCATTTGATTTGGATTTGAATAATAGTTGTATATAGTTTGTCCTTCACGCGCATACATGTACTTCACGCGCATACATGTACTTCACACGCATACTAGTCCTTCACGCGCATACTTGTCCTTCACGCGCATACTTGTCCTTCACACGCATACTTGTCCTTCACACGCATACTTGTCCTTCACACGCATACTTGTCCTTCACACGCATACTTGTCCTTCACGCGCATACTTGTCCTTCACGCGCATACTTGTCCTTCACACGCATACTTGTCCTTCACACGCATACCTGTCCTCTCATACTATCCACTTGAGTAACATTTGATTGATGTTTTCTTGATGATTGATTGGACCCCCTTAATGCTGAATGTGAGTCAGATTATTCATACTATCAATTCATCATGAAAACTGTTCGGTTGTGTAGCTCGTATTTGATTGGGCACAAAGGCATTTTGAACTTGAGCGTTAGGGCTAGGGGGTGTGGTTGGAAGGTGAAGCATGGTCTCTTTGATGTTACACTAAGAATGTCCTTTCCCCCGTATCCATGTCTCCCTCCAGCTGGTGAGGCGGATCTATAAGGGAATTCCTCTACAGCTCCGTGGAGAGGTGTGGTGTCTGCTCCTCGACGTTCCCAAAATAAAGGAGGAGAAGAAAGACTTCTACGAGGTACGTTATGGAAACACGAGCCAAGAGCTCACAGCAGAGTTATAGTGCTCTCTAGGACTAACATCCTTCCTCCCTGGGAAAAGTAATGGAGGAACTATACACATTCACACTGTAGTTGACTCTCCTATTGTCTCTCTCCACTCAGCCAGCTTCATTATAGCCCAGGCCTCATTAACATTCATAACCAGGCCGGTAAACCCTGATTTATTAGATTTCAGAGCTTCATCCATTATTATGGGGGGAGGTGTGTGTGTGTGTGTGTGTGTGTGTGTGTGTGTGTGTGTGTGTGTGTCTGTCAGCACTGGAATACTGAGTTTCTAGTCACAACTGAGCTTTATTATAACTCAATAAATATTTGCGGGATGGATGAGTAGTTTTATTCCTCACACACACTCCCTCAGTGACTCTGTGTTGTTGTGTTTCCTGTGTGTAGAAGCTGAAGCTCAGGGCTCGAGGTCTGTCTCCTGACGTCCGTCAGATTGACCTGGATGTGAACAGAACCTACAGGGACCACGTCATGTTCATGACCCGCTACGACGTCAAGTCAGTATCTCCCTCTGACTGTACACACACACACACACACACACACAGGGACCACGTCATGTTCATGACCCGCTACGACGTCAAGTCAGTATCTCCCTCTGACTGTACACACACACACACACACACACACACACAGGGACCACGTCACGTTCATGACCCGCTACGACGTCAAGTCAGTTTCTCATACTCCAGTACAACATCTACACTTAGTCACTACAGAATAGTACCCTTAATTAGGGCCTGGAGTTTTTCTTGACCAGGAACAAAACCCTGGTCGTAGCCTGGGCCATGATGCACATCTATCTGGCCATACCTCTTTCTGTCATAATGGTGGCTGACATGGACATTTCCCTATAAGGAAGGGAGAGGACACACGTCCCTTTTCTGTGTTTTTACTTCTGCTTGATGACGTCATGGAGAGAGCCAGAACCAGGGGCCCCTGGGAAATAAACACTGGCCTGCAGAGTCCGAGAGCACCACGGACCTGGCAGGCACAGCCTCACAGGAACTAAACACATTACCTCGATACTGACCATGACACAATACAACTACCTCAAACACAGCTATACCATGAAAGCATCAAATGTACAACTACCTCAAACACAAAGGCTGCCATTACTGGCCAAATATAGGAAGTAAAAATCACTAATGCATTTGTTCATCTCATTTAGAAGACACTACGACTATTGGAGCATTTGAATGATGAGAGAAGACCAGATCTCTCTTGAAAAATGTATCTCAATGAGACTAACCTGGCAAAAAAAAAAAAAAGCAACCTGAATTCCCCTTTTTGTGATCAATTGGGAAGCTCCTGAGGTGTTCCTGTTAGTTAACCTGCACTTCTGTCAGACGATGTCTAGTCATTAGTAGGTTGACTGTTTGTTGTTGTTTTCAGGCAGCAGGCTCTGTTCCACGTCCTAACAGCCTACTCCGTGTACAACACGGTGAGTCACACTACACACATTCCAGAATGAATCCCCCGTCACCTCAACGCCTCTCTTTACCCTACCTCTCCTTTCCCCAATCAACTGTTTTCTACAGCCTCGTCCTTCTCTCCCTCGTCCTTCTTTTATCCCCTCATCCAGCTCCTCCTGATCATCCTCCCCTGTTCTCTCCATCCACCGACCTCTTCTGTTCCTGTGTAGATATAAAGAAGTGAGTTGGTGTGCAGTTTTACATGCGTGTTTGTCTATACATTACAAACCTGTGTGTGTGTGTGTGTGTATAGGAGGTGGGGTACTGCCAGGGCATGAGTCAGATCACTGCTCTGTTGCTCATCTATATGAACGAAGAGGATGCCTTCTGGGCTCTGGTCAAACTGCTGTCTGGACAGAAACACGCCATGCATGGTAAACACACCAGAACACACACACAACACACTGTGTAACATCCCATAGAAGTGTTAGTCATTCAATAGCCCACGCAAAACCCACGCCTAAGCCATGCCATACATATGCACCATATAGGATACAAGTCAATTCAGGGGGTAGCATACTAGACCAGACACACTAAGTAGGCATGAACAGCCATGCCCTAGACCACATAGGATAGTAGGCTCTGGTATTTTACTCCAAACATTCCTTAAGTCCAACATGACCCCACTGACACAGGAACGTGCCCTACGGATAGAATATAAACACGCACTCACACACTGAATACACACACACTCTCACATACCTTTCAAGGACTTAGGCTGTCTCTTCTGGGCCCCATAAAATGTGAGGAAACACATTTCTAGAGAACCCTCCCTGACAACTTCTTACCAGATATCTATAGAGCTCACCCAATCTCCCGTCCCTTCCATTCAGACCCACACACAGCGAGAACCACCAGAGTCATTTCCTACATTTGATAAAATGCTCTGTGATCTCCTCCCCTCTAGGGTTTTTTATCCCCGGCTTCCCCAAGCTGATGCGCTTCCAGGAGCACCATGACCGCATCCTCAAGAAGATGATGCCCAAACTGAAGTCACACCTGGTGAGGCCCGCAGAGCACACACACACACACACACACACACACACACAGTCTGGGGGAGGGGGTAGTGGTATATAAATGACAGCCCTAAGCCTGCTGGTATGGGGGACTGAGTTGAGTGGCACAGCAGCAGCCTTTGATGTGTTGAGATTAAAGGGTGGTGGAATGAGAGAGAAATGCCATGTCTACAAACACAACCATACACACACACAGATATGGCTTTTATTCTGCTTTTAATATGGGGCCTTGGGCACGTTGGCGGATTCACCACTGCTGTTAAACCAAGGCCAGTGTTTAAATACACACACACACACACACACGGAGAGGTAATGGCTCATTGACCTCTGTTTCAGGACACACAGGAGGTGTTCACCAGCCTGTACACTATGAAGTGGTTCTTCCAGTGTTTCCTGGACAGGGTGAGTGTCTGAATCACATCCCCTTCCCTCTGTATCAGAATGTTAGTCAGGGTGAGTGTCTGAATCACATCCCATTCCCTCTGTATCAGAATGTTAGTCAGGGTGAGTGTCTGAATCACATCCCCTTCCCTCTGTATCAGAATGTTAGTCAGGGTGAGTGTCTGAATCACATCCCCTTCCCTCTGTATCAGAATGTTAGTCAGGGTGAGTGTCTGAATCACATCCCCTTCCCTCTGTATCAGAATGTTAGTCAGGGTGAGTGTCTGAATCACATCCCCTTCCCTCTGTATCAGAATGTTAGTCAGGGTGAGTGTCTGAATCACATCCCCTTCCCTCTGTATCAGAATGTTAGTCAGGGTGAGTGTCTGAATCACATCCCCTTCCCTCTGTATCAGAATGTTAGTCAGGGTGAGTGTCTGAATCACATCCCCTTCCCTCTGTATCAGAATGTTAGACAGGGTGAGTGTCTGAATCACATCCCCTTCCCTCTGTATCAGAATGTTAGACAGGGTGAGTGTCTGAATCACATCCCCTTCCCTCTGTATCAGAATGTTAGTCAGGGTGAGTGTCTGAATCACATCCCCTTCCCTCTGTATCAGAATGTTAGACAGGGTGAGTGTCTGAATCACATCCCCTTCCTTCTGTATCAGAATGTTAGTCAGGGTGAGTGTCTGAATCACATCCCCTTCCTTCTGTATCAGAATGTTAGACAGGGTGAGTGTCTGAATCACATCCCCTTCCTTCTGTATCAGAATGTTAGTCAGGGTGAGTGTCTGAATCACATCCCCTTCCCTCTGTATCCTTTAGGCCTGCAGCTTTTCTAAATGTGTCTTTGTAAAACATCAGTGTTCAATTATATTCTGAAAATATATTTATTTATTCTCTTTTCTGGCTGTCTCATTCTCTCTCCATATCTCTTTCTCTCTCCTTCATTATCTTTCTTCCTCTCTGTCTCTCTCCCTCAGACCCCCTTCACCCTGACCCTGCGGATCTGGGACATCTATATCCTGGAGGGAGAGAGAGTTCTGACCGCCATGTCCTACACGGTCCTCAAACTGCACAAGAGTAAGACCAGAACAGTAGGATTGTGCTATTGTGACCACGTGGTTGTCTGTGCGCCACCAGGCGAAGTTGCTTCACTAAACCACCTCCGCTAACCTCTAAGATCTGTGACTGTCCTCAAACTGCAGGAGAAACTGTTCTCACACTGTGTGTGTGTGTGTGTGTGTGTGTGTGTGTGTGTTTGCAGAGCACCTGTTGAAGCTGTCTATGGAGGATCTGGTTGAGTTTCTGCAGGTGACTCTGGCCAAGGACTTCTTCTATGAGGATGACTTTGTGATTGAGCAGCTACAGAACAACATGGTGGAGTTAAGGAGGTCCAAACTGGAGCTGGCCGCACCAGGTAGCCTTCTGCCCCCAACACCTCTCATACACACTGATTACAGTAGGCTATACATTTGTCACACACACGCAGATTAGACAACTGCCACACACAAGCTCAAAATATCAACACACACACGGATGTATCACCCTGCATATGTTACTTCACTTACATTCACCCTCAACCACACAGTTCCAGTTCACACACACACACACACACACACACACACACACACACGGATGTATCACTCTGCATATGTTACTTCACTTACATTCACCCTCAACCACACAGTTCCAGTTCTCACACACACACACACACACACACACACACGGATGTATCACCCTGCATATGTTACTTCACTTACATTCACCCTCAACCACACAGTTCCAGTTCTCACACACACACACACACACACACACACACACAGCTCTCCTGCTGGCTGCTGTGTAATAGTATTACCAGTGGTAGTAGTAATTAGTGATAGCAGTCTGTGTCTCATCTTGCTTTCTGTCTCTTGCTTAATCTGCCTCTTCTCCCTCTTCTCCCAATGGTTCGGCCCAGCCTACAAAAGTGTGGGTGGGAGTGGGGGCCACATCCCCTCCTACGACAGTAACCGGTGGGCTATCCTGACTGGTGTTCCCCTGTTTCATCATCTGTCCATCCCTCCCTCCCTCTGTCAGTCCCTCCGTTTTCCGTCTGTCTGTCTGTCGCCTGTCTGTCCAGCGGCCCTGGGCTTCTCTTACAGAACATTCTCCCAATGGTACCGCAACCTTGTGCAGTAGCTACTGCAACTCAGGCCAGGCTACTATTGGTAAAGCTACCTTGGAGTCTTGTAGTGGAGGGATTATCCTCCTCTATTACTACCACGCTCGTTGTCTCTGACTGCTTTTAGCGAGGCACTGCAGATGGTCATTATCAGTAGAGTAGTAACCATTTAAGCTCCCACTTTAGATAATACGATACTTTGAGTCACTACTTTCAGTTAGTAAGATGCATCTCGCCTAAAGCTTTGACTGGTCACCGCTCAACATTGTAGGCTACATAATGGCTTAACCTCCGAATGTCCTAATGTACTGTGGCATCCTACCACCCTGGGTGTGTGTGTGTACACACACACACACACACACACACAGTGAGAGAGCCATTTTCTCTTCCTGGTGACATGATAATAAGTATCATCCAACAGCGGAGGCTTTATGCTCGACTGCAGCACTCGGAGCTCATCTTCAACCCATCTGCTACTAGTGAACCAGCCACATGTCATGTTGAGAAATGGAGATTCAGAAGCCAAAACTCTTCCAACTTTGACGGTTAAATTGTTGGATGAGGTTTTTAATGAGAGGCTAAACAAAGGTTTGAATAGGTTGTTGTCTGTGTTTTACGTTTGATTGTGGGG
Organism: Oncorhynchus nerka; assembly: GCF_034236695.1. NCBI lineage: Eukaryota > Metazoa > Chordata > Actinopteri > Salmoniformes > Salmonidae > Oncorhynchus > Oncorhynchus nerka. Next base: position 28,048,601 of record NC_088403.1, on the reverse strand, counting down.
TGGAGACTGCATCCTACACTTAACTTGGAAACCCTAAAGCACCTGTGTCAGTGAACACATTTCCTGGGTGAATCCTCAATACTCTCAAGTGGCTTCCTCTCCTGAGTCCAAACTGAGAAGACTGGATGGGTGAGAGCAATAAAGCACTGATCTCGGCTGGGTCCCAATACATTTGAATGGCTTCCGCTTCTTGTCTCCTTTCCTTTATCCCTAACCAAAGCGCCATTATTTCCCTTGTCCAGGCTTTTCAGATCAGTGGTTCTAAGGGATGGTAGAGAAGGACAGGAAGCTGCGTAGGAGTGATGGATGCTGTGATTTACAGGCAGAGTTTCTCCATATTGTTTTCACCCATTCAGTCTAAGGACAGGGAAATGGGACACTTTCTTACACAACGGAGAGCCACTTTAGAAACTTAGTTTGTGGATTCAATACCGGTCAGTGATAGCACTTCCTGGTTCAAACTCACCACACTTCCCGGTCCTGTCACATCACTTCCTCTTCTCTAGCTCGTGTCTCCTGGTTTCTATGGGGATTGTGGACACACTGTTCCTACCAGAGTCCAACACATCCAGTGTCCCACCTTCACTGTCTGTTTCTCTGTATATCTGTGTCACCTGTACTGCACTTTATTTTCCTGACACTGGTAGATACGATTATGTAGTAGTAGTAGTTGTAATAATCTACTCCAGTAATAGAGTTTAAAACTGCATGGAGTTGATATATTTATGGTTTTAGTCCTTAAGTGCTAACTCAGCCATGTTTCCTACTTTACTTCTTACAAGTCTTTAAGGACAGTCCGTTAGCTCATTTCAGTCTGACCTTTTGAGGTCGGCCTGCTGCTGCAGCTAAGTACATTTGAATGAAACTGAGTGAAAACGTATATTATTTCAGTCTACACTTTTGAATGGCACTTCCTAATTGGACGCCTCTGGCTCGCACTCTGGGTATTGAATATCAGATATATATTTCAGATGTTGTGTTTTGTTATGTCCTTGGTTGGTTTCTCGCCTGTGGAGACGTGATTATTCAGTGTTGTGGTGAATGTAATTCTCTCTTTATTTTCGCCCCCCGTCGGCAGTGATGTTGCATGAATCCATATGGCCCTTTTTTTAATATTCATCGTTTGAAAACATGCCTTTTCCGTTTTGTGTTCCCCCTCCAGGTGCTCTAACCTTCTGTCTGTTGTATCTGTGCAGGTAAAGAGGACGAGTATCCCAAGAAGCTTCTTGGGCAGCTTCCCCCAGAGCCGGCGGTGAACCAGAACCACGTGGCGAATGGTCAGAGCCACGCCCAGCCGGCCGAGCCCCCAAAAGCTCCTAGCCCCTCCCCCGAGCGCCAGCGGGACAGCCGACCCCCCAGCCGGGCGCGCAGGGACTCCTTGGAGAAGCTGGTCCGGCAGCACAAGGCTGAGAAGAGGGAGGCCAGATCACGGGGGTCCGGAGAGAACTCCGTCCACCTAGACCCCCACTGCAAACAGCCCTCCGCCCCCACCCTTTCTACCCCAGAGAGAGGGTTCACACCTACACCGTCCCCGGCGCCCTCTCCCTCGCCACACCCCAACCCTCCTACAAAAGTGGTGGACAGAGGGAAGCCTCAGAACCACGCCACGGCCAACCACAACTCCAATGCCGCCTCCAGCAGCTCCCGTAAAGACATCGCCCCGCGTTGGGTCAAGCCCTCCGAGACCAAGCTGGAGGCGGCCAAGGCAGCGGCTGCCAGGGAGATCCATCCCTCCTCCAGCCCTGATGACACCCTGCTGCTCAACCGCCGGCCCCGTTCCAGGGGCTTGATCCCAGGCTCCAACCGCGGCTCCAACGCCTCTCAGTACGACAACGTGCCCGGGGGCAGAGCAGGACTTTGTGGAGGTCCTGGAGCTGGACAGGCCACCGTCGCATATGAGGCACAGCGAGACACCGTCCTTACCCCCCACCCACACCCCCAGCCTGCAAGGGAGCATGGTCTCCATAGGACCAGTGGGTAGGCAGGCCAAACACCCCATCCCCACTGCCCTGTCCCTCAACAGCCCTGCGGGGGGTAAACCCTATGTCCACCCCAACGGCCAGAGCCAGTACCACACGCCCCCCCAGCAGTACTCCCCCGGCCGGCCTGCTATGGTGCCACTCCACTACCCTCCATACAGTGTGAGCCTTGAGCAGAGGGGACTGGGAGAGGACAGGCACTACGGCCCCCCGCCCTCCCGAGGCACCCCACCTATGGGTCTGATGTATGGGGAGAGGGCGTACGTCACCACCCAGCGGCCCAGCCACTCTCCGGAGAAGGCCCTCATGAACAACTCCTATGCCACCACCCACAGGCAGCCTCCCAGCTCAGCCCAGCCCCCCCGCACCATACAGCAGCTGGACAGCCCTGGTAGTAACGCCTCCACATACCTGCGTCAGCCCACACGGCTCACCTCCACTGCAGCCGCCTATCCGGTGTACCCTCCTGTTGACTATAACAGGTACGAGGGGCGCAGGAGAGGGGAGCAGACCCCGCCCTACCTGCCCGAGGGGCCAGGCCGGGGAGGGGCAGCGGAGGTGCAGCCGTGGAGGCAGCAGGAAGGTGGTGACATGACACGTGCCCCTGGAGGTGTACCCCGCTCCCCCAGCTTCCAGAGGGCCCAGATGTCCCCCGTGCAGGAGTTCACCTTCCCTGACGGCCTGGCTCACTACAGGACACAGTTCCACGAGCAGCAGCAACAGCCCACCATGAGGCAGCAGCTCCCCCCGCTGTTCGGAGGACCACACTACAGGCACGCACCAGAGGCGTTCACCATGCAGGAATCTATGTTACTGTGAGAGGAGGAGAGAGGGATAGAAAGACACTGAGGTGTAGTCACTGACACTGTGGCAGCAGAGACAAGCGGTAGTCCTACTGGGGTTAAGGAGTTTTAGTTTGGTCTGTTTGGGCTTTTATATGTGACGTTCTGACCTTTTTAAAAGTCCTACTGCATCGTGAATGCTGCAGTATACCAGCGTCTGATGTTTTTATGGATCCCTTTTAAAAACCCACTGAAGATTGATTATTTTATTTTTTTGGATGTTAAATCATTAATGACAGGAGTTTAAAGTATATATGTATATCTATCTTTTAGAGTTGAAAAATGTACAGTAAATGATGTTTTGTTTATATACTGAGGTATTGAAACGTTATGAGTAGCAGGGGACACTTCTCCTGGCGAGACAAACTCAGTGATTCGATTTTTCTTTTTTATGAGTTACTTCCAAAATATCTACTTTAGAGGTCAATTTACTCTATATGCTTGTGAATATCGTATTTTTCAGAGAGAAGAAACAAAGCTACGTCAAATAATAGAATTACGGAACAGTGACAATTAAAATCCTTGTCGAAAATATATCATTTTTTAATTTTGAAGCACCTCCACTGTATAACGACGGTTTTTAAAACTTTATTTTTTCATTGAGAATATTCTGTCGTCGCTCAGTTTAGCGACCACTGTCCATTTCTAGTCATTGCAAAGCATTTCTGTAACCCAAATAGTGTGTACAGTATGTTTGTGTATCGAGGCCAGTGTCTGCTTTATACCCCATATTGAGACTGTAAAATCTATCAACAGTGAACTGTTTAGTTGTCCGTAGGGAAAAAAACACCCCTTTTCTCCCCTGAAATAATGTACGATTTTACTTCCCTCTGAATAGTTGACATGAACATTAATTGCATATTAACAGTACAGTATTTTCATCACCACACAGTAGGTGTCAGCTAGCTGCAAGAGGTTTCTATAGAGGGGGAATGTGTACTGGTATTGAAGTACTTACTAAGCCGCAATATGCTTTCATTGCCAACTCATGTCTTGTATTTTCAGCAGTCACATTCACTGCTGTTCAGTTACCAGCACTTACATATTAAATCATTCCATATACACACATCAACACTTACTGACTTAATACATACTACTTTGTAGTGTGACGTCACACATTTGAATACATATTCAACCACCTCCCCTTTTATTGCTGATTCTCAACTATGTACTTTTTGATACAATGCTTATCGTTCTCAAAACGGTTATAATTATACTGTTATTATTTGAACGTGCAAATAAGTCATTCCTTTTTTTTTGTTAAATAATTAATTGCAAAATAGTTTCAGGTCATTCTTCAGAGACTTTTCTTTACTTAATAAAACAAATTGGGGTGTGCATTTCTGATCATGTGTCTGTAGATGTATTTCTGTAAGAATGTTATTGCTATTCTCTTCATACATCAGTGAAGTGTCTAAGTACATATTCTACAAGCATGGATTACAAAGCTCACGCCGGACGCTGGCTAGTGATTTATATCCCTGGAAAAGGGGATAACATGTGCCAACATTATTCATCTGCTGATATTTAAGGAAATACTACCCTCTAGTGGAGAAACTAATTGCACCCTCTTCTAAACCTATGCAGCTGCCAACAACCTCGGCTTAATTTTTACAGGCCATTTTTCTAGGACCCCCACGTGCTTTACTAAGAGTATTGCATGATATTTTTCACTTAGCACATTGTGTCTTGTACTTTTTATTTATTGAGACCAAAATATTTGTATGTTTTCCAAACTAGGAATTTGGTCATAGAAATAGGATCATCACTCCGCTCAATTTGCCTTTCATCAGACCTTTGCTGCTCAAGGGATACAATGGTGCCATCATGTGGCGGTACAGTGCTAATGCATAGAACATTGCTGTACTATAGTAGCGCTTTCTTTGGTGGTAGTACAGCCACTGTTAAACATTTAATGGACGCCTCAATCCCACAGGTAACCTTTCACATACCTGTTGTCTTTCATTATCCATTGCAGGATCAACTAAACACAGGATCTATTATATAATACCTTCTGTTTCCAATTCATGTATTTGGGCCTATTATTTTTAAATGAGTCTAAATATAAAATAATCGGCAGATTGGGTTCATCAGTTCTTCAGTAAATCTCTTTTATTTTTGTTTAACACGGAGGTAATTTGAATGCTACATTTAAAAAATATAAAAAATTCAGAAATATACAGTACATTCAAAGTATTCAGATCCCTTGACTTTTTCCACTTTGTTACGTTACAGCCTTATTCTAAAAATGATTCAAATCAATCCACACACAATACCCCATAATGTGGAAAAAAAGGTTCAGAAATGTTTGCAAATGTATACAAATACATTTAAAAAAATACCTTATTCACACAGGTATTCAGACCCTTTGCTATGAGACTTGAAATTTAGCTCCCGTACATCCTGTTTCCATTGATCCTCCTTGATATTTCTACTGTACAACTTGATTGGACTCTACCTGTGGTAAATTCAATTGATTTGACATGATTTGGAAAGGCACACACCTGTCTATAAGATCCCACAGCTGACCGTGCATGTCAGAGCAAAAACCAAAAGCCATGAGGTCGAAGGAATTGTCTGTAGAGCTCTGAGACAGGATTGTGTCGAGGCACAGATCTGGGGAAGGGTACCAAAAAATGTCTGCAGCGTTGAAGGTCCCCGAGAACACAGTGGGCTCCCGAATGATGAACTACCAAGAAGCCTAGGAAGCTAAACTGAGCAATCGGGGGAGAAGGGCCTTGGTCAGGGAGGTGGCCAAGAACTCTATGGTCATTCTGACAGAGCTCCAGAGTTCTTCTGTGGAGATGGGACAACCATCTCTGCAGCACTCCACCAATCAGGCCTTTATGGTAGAGTGGCCAGACGGAAGCCACTCCTCAGTAAAAGGCACATGCCAGTCCGCTTGGAGTTTGCCAATAGGCACCTAAAGGACTTTGACCATGAGAAACAGGTTTCTCTGGTCTGATGAAACCAAGATTTAACTCTTTGGCCTGAAGTCCAAGCATCACGTCTGGAGGAATACTGGCACCATCCCTACGGTAAAGCATGGTGGCGGCAGCATCAATGTGTGGGGATGTTTTTCAGTGGCAGGGACTGGGAGACTAGTCAGGATTGAGGGAAAGCTGAACAGAGCAAAGTAGTGAGATCCTTGATGAAAACCTGCTCCAGAGAAACTCCCCAAATACAAGTGTGCTAATGTAACAGGGTTGGTTATGTTTCCACTAACCTCTAAAGAAATGTGTATTTAATGTTCAAGCATTCTTATTGGTTAGTTCAACTCTGATGACAATAAGGTGGGTTGTGATTGGCCCCGCTTGCAGATAGGGGGAGATCGCGAATGTCAGGTCTTCCCAGTATGAAAATGTGATGCAAGGGGTAGGTCACGATCTGAATACTGTTTTCTATTTTCCAATGTGTACAAGTTTGCTGTACGTTACTGATTTATACATGTGTGGGTATATGGTACCTGTTAGGGATTGAGGGTCTTTCCGGGATGTGCTTTGGCATAGGATTGCTGTAAATAAGTGTGTTAGCTAGCATACACCGATGTAATGGTCACATAAGCCCACTGCTAACACGTTGCCATCGACAGCCATCAATATCGTTAAGCCCGGAACAACTAACGTGCTGTTTCCCATTTAACAACAGCAGAAATAAATGATGCTCAACCGGGACCACTGGCTGATGTGATTTACTTTGAGAAAACACAACGCAAGGAGAGTACGATATACATCTGTTTCACTAAGCTTGTAGCGTCATGCCCAAGAAGACTTGAGACTGTAATCGCAGCTAATGGTGCTTCAATAAAGTTCTGAGTAAAAGGTCTAAATACTTATGTAAATGTCATAATTCTTTTCTTTTTTTATTATACATTTGCAAAAAATGCTAACCTGTTTTTCTTTGTCATTATGTGTTATTGTGTGTAGATTGAGGGGGAAGACTTTTTAAATCCATTTTAGAATAAGGCTGTAACGTAACAAAATGTGGAAAAAGTCAAGGAGTCTGAATACTTTCCGAATGCACTTTATATACCCATTGATTTTTGAAGAATAAAACTTAATACATTCCTCATGAGCTTAAGTTCATGACTTATTACCCCATCAGAAATACAAATATAAGCTTGTTTTATACCTTTGTAAACAATGTATAGCCTCAAAACATATAATTTGTATCTCATGGATGGCCAGTCCTCTGTCTATGAATTTTAGAGAAGTTACGTTTCTCCAGTCCCACCCCATCAGCTTTTTACCAAATCAGTAGCAGCTTTGTAATTGTTTCAACTGCAGAATGCCCCTTTAAACATTTACATTCTGTCACAAGAAGTGCCCAATCTATGTCCTCTGTGAGTCCCTTGACCATTGGTGCATCTCAATTATCTACCTTTCCTAAAACCTTCACCTCACCCCCTCCTAAGGGCATACATGAAGACAGCCCTGCAGTATCCCTTCATCTGATCACGACAACAATCAACAGGGATTTCATTTCAAAATGTCCTCCTCGAGCACTTCTGTGTTCTGTGATGGGTTCAGGTCCAACTGGGGGCAAGTTTAACACCTCAACCATCCACAGGCTCCCTCTCCAGCCCAGAGGCTGCTGACCCTTCACAGGCCATGGTAGGCCAGCCCAACAGATATCACTAATCATGGGCCTTCTCTGCTTTGTTTGTCCACACAGGCTTCCGTTTCTCTATGAAGGCCCGTATCCCCTCCTGTCCGTCTCTGAGAGCTAGGTTATCCACCATGACACGAGAGGCTATAGCGTAGGCCGCATCCCGACCCTGGGCCATCTGTCTGGGAGAGGAATTCAATTAAATGATTCAATTATGTATAAAACTACACATGTACACTACCGTTCAAAAGTTTGAGGTCACTTAGGAATGTCCTTGTTTTGAAAGAAAAGGGGAAAAAATTGCCCATTAAAATAACATCAAATTGATCAGAAATACAGTGTTGACAGTGTTAATGTTGTAAATGACTATTGTATCACGAAACGGCTGATTTTTAATGGAATATCTATATAGGCGTACAGAGGGCCATTATCATCAACCATCACTCCTGTGTTTCAATGGCACATTGCGTTAGCTAATCCAAGTTTAGCATTTTAAAAGGCTAATTGATCATTAGAAAACCCTTTTGCAATTATGTTAGCACAGCTGAAAACTGTTGTTCTAATTAAAGAAGCAATAAAACCGGCCTTTAGACTAGTTGAGTATCTGGAGCATCAGCATTTCTGCGTTTGATTACAGGCTCAAAATGGCCAGAAACAGATAACTTTCTTTTGAAACTCGTCAGTCTATTCTTGTTCTGAGAAATTAAGGCAATTCCATCTGAGAAATTGGCAAGAAACTGAAGATCTCATACAACGCTGTGTACTACTCCCTTCACAGAACAGCACAAACTGGCTCTAACCAAAATAGAAAGACGAGTGGATTGCAACGGTGCACAACTGAGAAAGAGGACAAGTACATTAGAGTGTCTAGTTTGAGAAACAAACGCCTCAACTGGTAGCTTCATTAAATAGTAACCGCAAAACACCAGTCTCAACGTCAACAGTGAAGAGGCAACTCCGGGATGCTGGCCTTCTAGGCAGAGTTGCAAAGAAAAAGCCATATTTCAGACTGGCCAATAAAAATAAAAGTTTAAGATGGGCATAAGAACACAGACACTGGTCAGAGGAACTGCCTAGAAGGCCAGCATCCCGGAGTCGCCTCTTCACTGTTGACGTTGAAACTGGTGTTTTGCGGGTACTATTTAATGAAGCTGCCAATTGAGGACTTGTGAGACATGTGTTTCACAAACTAGACATTTAATGTACTTGTCCTCTTGCTCAGTTGTGCACAGGGGCCTCCCACTCCTCTTTCTATTCTGTTTAGAGCCCGTTTGCGCTGTTCTGTGAAGTGAAGGAAGTAGTACACAGTGTTGTATGAGATCTTCAGTTTCTTGGCAATTTCTCACATGGAATAGCCTTCATTTCTCAGAACAAGAATAGACTGACAAGTTTCGGAAGAATGTTCTTTGTTTCTGGCCATTTTGAGCCTTTAAATCGAACCAACAAATGCTGATGCTCCAGATATTCAACTCGTCTAAAGAAGGACAGTTTTATTGCTTCTTTAATTTTTCAGCTGTGCTAACATAATTGCAAATGATCAATTAGCCTTTTAAAATGCTAAACTTAGATTAGCTAACACAACGTGCCATTGGAACACAGGAGTGATGGTTGCTGATAATGGGCCTCTGTACGCCTATGTAGATATTCCATTAAAAATCAGCTGTTTCCAGCTACAAAAGTAATTTACAACACTAATAATGTCTACACTGTATTTCTAATCAGTTGATGTTATTTTAAAATGGACAAAAAAAATGTGATTTTCTTCCAAAAACAAGGACATTTCTAAGTGACCCCAAACTATTGAACGGTAGTGTTGTTAAGGGAATTTTTATCAATAATTACTAATTATGTATACATTTCAATCAGGACTGACTAATCAGAATACTATTATGTTTCTGTATAGATGTATGAATTTTCTTTTAATCCTAGTACTGAATATAATGTGTGTAAATATAATCAAGAATTAGAACAATGACTGTCTGTTCCTTGGTAGAAATGAATGAAGTATATCGCCAGACTGGCTAGAATGCTTATCTACACAGGCTGGCCTTGGCTCTAGACTGATGTGGGAAGGCTTGAGAACTATACAGCCTTTCTACCAGTGTCAAGAAGAGACGGAACATTTAGAAAACGCTGACGTCATTTTCAGTTTATAATCTGTGGTAAAAATGTATCATGAGCAGTACTCACGAGAATAAACGCAGCTGGTTGATTTCAAAGGCTGGTCTCTGTCCATTTTATACCAATAAGGGTCTTACAAACTCTTATGAATTGACAGAGTGATTAATTTTAATTGGTTATTAAAACAGAGGAAATTAATTCCTGTAACAAGTGTATATAGTGTTTACCTTTCTAGAGGAAAATGAATGACTATTTTGCTGTGTATCAGTGGATATCCACTCAAACCAACAAAAACATTGAAACGTAGCAAACAGGGAATGAATACATGGTAGGGGGAAGGGTTGAGTGCTATAGTTTGGTAAAACATCTGTGGAGTGAGACACACACACCTGTGGAAGGTGGCCTTGCCAAGGGCTACAACGGGCCGACTGGCCTGACAGACCCGCCGTGCGATGGCTAACGTCTCGTGCTCTAGACACTCCTCAGGAACCACCTTGCTGACCAGCCCGTGCAGCAAAGCATCCTGAGCCGAGATCGGGCTTCCTGTGAACAGCATCTCCATGGCAACCTGTAAAATATCAGAATATATCAGTGTTACACAGAGTGTGTTTGTGTATGTGTGTGTTTACCTTCTTGGGGACAGCTCTTCCTATTGCCACGGCTGGTGTTGAGCAGAACAGACCCACGTTGACCCCTGGCGTGGCGAAGGTGGACTTCTCCGTCACCACGGCAATGTCACAACTGGCAACAAGCTGGCATCCTGCTGCTGTGGCAACCCCATTCACCATGGCAATCACAGGCACAGGAATGTCTTGTATCAGGGTCATAACCTTCAATAACAACAAGAGGAATGAGTGTGTACGTGGATGAGAATGTGTGTGTGTACTGTATGTACACAGCCAGAGTCTACGGAGGACAATCACACTTGACTCATTGCCAGTAATGATGATGATGTGTGTGTACAGTATATTTGTATACAGTCCAATAGTGAACCACACCTCTGAGCAGGCCTGAAACACCTTGAAGTGGTAATCTCTGCCCTGTGCTGACGTCAGCTCCTTCAGGTCATGCCCAGAGGAGAACACTGGTCCCTTAGCTGAAACACACATAACACAATACAACAGTGTTTATGAAGAGGGGCCCAAAGGGTGGCACATCTGATCATGGATCAGCACTCTGGTGGTATCTTACCTGATATGACGATGACTCTGAGGTCGTCGCTGTCGATGTCAGCCAGGATGTTGCCTCTTAGTGATTCCAGCATGGACAGAGACAGGGCATTCCTCTTCTTCGGGTTGTTCAAGGTTATACTCCTGCACATGTAATTACACTGTTACAGTAGCAAGAATAATTTGAAGGGGAACAAAAATCTATGCACTGTACCGATCAATGCACTGTGTACCTGAAGCATAATAGTGAGATTTGTATAGGACTAACTGCTTACTAACGTTAGTTAGCTAGATACACCAATTAACGTTTCAGGTGATCCGTTTTGCATTGAAGAGATGGAAGCGCGTGTCCAAAATGGACAGCTGCTATACAATTCGCGCGACATGGGCACACATTTTGAGAAGAGGCGCTCGACAAATGCAGTTCTTTGACCCCACAGGAATCAAACACCGACAGAGTGGTCAAGCTAGCGAACTAGCTTTGTTAGTTTGCTGACAACTTGCATACCTTATTCCATTGTTTTGCTGTCTGACAGTCAATGGCTCCGCCGGAATTTGCGTACAAAGTGACTTTGACCCAACTAGAAGTGTAAACCTGCTGAGTTGGACAATATTAGCAGCACGGTAAAACAAATTTCGAGCCATGTTTTGACTGTGCTTGCATCAACATTTGGGTCACAGGATGAACACCAACATTGGTGTATAGCGCCTTCTACTGTTTCGGGGTGAGAACTCAAAACGGAAACATTGTCATACTTCCCTAAGGGGTAATGGATAATGACTTAATTAACTGTATATTGACTGCAACTACTGCGTTTATTATGTCATAACACAATACAATTTCAGAATAGCTGTTTTATAAAAAGCGCATCAATGCAAAATCACAAACTATCAACATTTGTGAATTCATATTTCACATTTCTTGGTCCTAACCATAGGATTCAGTGCCTATTTGATGTCCTAGACGTAAATGTTCTACATTTATTATATAAGAACACAACTAACGGCCACTGCTCAAGAAATTCCTGGTTAACGCAACTGTAGCCTACCAGGTGTGCTCTGCGCCGGCGTACTAGTCTGTGTGGCACTTTTGCTGTGACGCGACGGGCTTGCTGTCAAGAAGGAAACAGGCATCCTTCTGAAAAATCCGAAACACTGACACGAACAAAAAAAGGAGGATAAAGCAGACTAAATTAGTATCAACTTCCTGATACATGTAATTCATTTCAGCGCATTTCCCCTGTATAGGTAATGTTTTTTTTCTATTCCCCTGTTTGTTTAGCTAGCTTGGAGGTACTAGCCAGCTATGTTAGCTCGCGCTAGCATCCAATATGCTTATGTAGCTAGATTGCCTTGCCAGAAGAACATTTTGACATACATGTAATGACGGTTAAAAAATAATAATATATATATATAATATTTAAAAGCGGGATAAAGCAGTTATTCTTCCTTATTCCTTAGTTCCTTATCAATTTCGCTTTCCAGTTTGCTACCCATTCAATTGTGGTTAAAAGTTGTTAGAAAATATCTATCCACCAAGACGCAAGACTTAGAGTAACTTAGTGAGAGCTTTTAGCCTGGTTCTGACTAGACTGACAGATATACGGCGATCCAACACCTCAGCCGTCTGTTGCTGATGCCATATGGGCCTAGCCAATGTAAAAACAATGCTAAATTATGGAACTATTCAAATGGCATAGCTTGCTACATTTTCCAAAATGTCCATTTATCTGAGGAGAACGGCTGTGCTGAATTACATTGGCCAGAGAAGCAACCAGCAGCCTACTATTCACCGATGCTTATGTATTTCACTGTTTCAAGACTTGGTCATAAGCAGAGTTTATGCTATATCATTTAAAATAAAATAAATCATAGACAGGACATATGCACTTTGATATCATATATGTGCAGTGTTTTAGAGACATTCAAACAGACATACAATAGGCCTACCTGAAAGCAACCAGATAGTGGGTTATTACTCAGCATGCATTGTGTAGACAGCTCCTCCCCTCCTTAGCCTCAGGGTCGTTCTGAACATAACAGCACCAAAACAAGCAATGTAGGCTAATGTTTTAAATGAAATGTGGTTTGCCTTTGCCCCGGGGAGAATAGCAAGCCTATCATTTGTGTTTGTGTTGCTTGCATGAGCCGGAGAGAACAGTGACAGTCTTTCTCCTTGGCTGGTCTCCACAGGGCTGATCGTAGTGGACATGGATGCCCCTCTTCCTATTTAACCAGCCCAGCCGGCCCTCTTTCACAGTGCCCCAGCCTGGATGAATGGAGATGAGACATTGTTGACCCATCAGCAGCAGTGCTTAGCATGAACATCCACACACTGGGTGATTCTCTGGGCCCTAGCCTTGCGGTGCGTATGAGCGGAGCCGCCGGTGGCTGGAGCAGTCTCTCTCTGAAGCCAGTGCCTACCGGGTGGATCCCCTCTCTGTTCCAAACCATGGTCCCTACGGGATACACCAAGCTCCAGGAAGAGCGTGGTCTGGCCATGGCCGACCTGGGTCCCAAACCTGATGGGAACGGCTACCGGCCTGACCCCACTCACCTGGAGGTGCGCCGGCACTCGGACCGGGTAGCGCGGACATCCGTTAGCCTGTCAGACGGTGGGGATGTGCGGTACTCTGAGACTGAGCCCATGCTCCCTGAGGGGACTCTCTCAGGGGAAGAGGGCGATGCAGAGGAGAAGGAGGAAGAGGAGAGTCAGAGACCCCCCACACGGAACATGCCCAAGGAGTCGCCCTTGGCCATGGCGCTGCAGATCGTGGTGCCTTTCCTGCTGGCTGGGTTCGGCACCGTGTCGGCAGGGATGGTGCTGGACATAGTACAGGTGAGACTGGAATGGTAGAGCATAGGTCCTGTTGAGACTGGGATGTGGGCTAGTGCATGTGAAGTTCAATTAGGTAGAGGAGATGGATTTGGCAGTTTAATTCAATTAGTTTGTATTGTTTATTTATGAGTCCATTTCTTGTGTAGTCCAGAGTAAATGGCTGTAAGAGCTTTCAAGGGAGGTGATAAAGCGATATCTGTCTATTGATATTAAATTGTTAAAGGGATTCTCATAGCCACTCAGCAAATACTATTAGGGATAGGGTACTAGGAAGAAACCTACGACTGGAAGCTATGGCAGTTTGCCTTATCTACTTCTTGATAGAACGTTTGAATTTGAATGTGAATATTTGAATGTGGACAACTTTCCAATTCAGACAAGCTGACAATGAACAAATGTAAGCTCCCATCTGCTCTATACTAGCCGGTAGCCAACAATAAACTATTAACAACAATGACATGTCTAATATTGCTGTCTTCTCTCTCCCTCTCCCCCTCATCCTCTCTCTTTCTCGCCCCCCGCCTCCCCTCCTCCAGCACTGGGATGCCTTTAAGTACATTACAGAGATCTTCATCCTGGTTCCGGCTCTGCTCGGCCTGAAGGGCAACCTGGAGATGACCCTCGCATCCAGACTATCCACCGCGGTAAGACACACACACACGCTGTCTTTTAAATACTTTCAAACACACTTCTGCACACAGACACCATCAATAAGTATTTGCACATTCTAGATACAACACACTCACACATGCTCTTCTGCTTGCTCTACAAAACCTGTTTGAGATGTATATCAAGATGGCTTCCTGGTTTAGGAGTTATGACGTCATTAGTTTGAGGATTAAAGACCATCAGACATAGTAGATATGTAGCATGTAGTTATGGTTATGTGGATGACGTTGGTTATACATAGTGGTAATGTCTAGTTTTACCTGAGGCCCTGCAGACTAAAGTGATGTATCATGCTTGTTGTTGTCATGCCTGGACTTGTCTTTATAGGCTTTTGTTGTGATCCTCCATAGGCCATGTCTGGTAGGCCATATATCAGGTGAAATGAGATGGTAGGGAACAGGGAGGAAAATGCTAATCTTTACTATCTTGTATAATCTATTCTGCCTGGTCCCCCTTTGAAAGGTCCATGCTTCTTTACCATGTTAAGACATGGTTATAAGTTAAACTATTAGTCTGTGGAGTCGTGTCCACTGCTGTAGAATAGCCTCTCACCCCAGGATCTAAGTCTAAGGGATTTATGAGAGAAATCTGCTGAGGTAGCGATCTGTCTAGTTCCCCATGTCATGATTTCCCAGACCCTTCCTCCTTTCCCTTCAGAGAGAAGGAAGAAGGGAGGTGGTGTTTCCACTAAAGGGATGGGCTGCAGACAGAACAGTGAACAGGCAGTTTGTATGGAAAGTTGACACTCCACCTCGATCTTAGAGTGCAAACAAGCTCAGAGCGTGAGAGATTTGAAGGAAGAGGGCAAAAGACTGAGAGGGGGGGGGCGGGGAGAGGATTTAGAGGGATTTATAGAAAATAACTATTGTCTTGAAGGCAATAGTAGATTGGTAAACTGTTCTGTCCAGCAATAGTTTTTTAGATTCTGGCCTTTGGTTCACTCTGCCTAGTGTAAGAACTTGTCATATAATTGCAAAGAAAACAACCTCACTTCACCATATTTAATCTCTAACATATCTCACTTTCTCTTTTTCTATTTCTCTCTCTCTCCCGTCTCTACACTCTCGCACACCATTACACTCTGGTTCTCCTATCTTGCTTCCTCCCTTTTTTCCTCCCTCCCTTCCTCTCTCCCTCTATTGAAATGATGTGGGGTCGGAGAAGTTGATGAGGTGATGGGACAGAATTCTCTCTTTGTTCAGTTTGGCCCGTTCCTCCCCTGCCTCTTTCCTCACAGATACACATTCACATCATTCTGTTCGGTCTCACACAGAGAAACTCAGTGTTGTGTTTCACTTGTTCCCTCAGCTCACTCCCTGTTCACTAAACTCAAAACTGCTAAGCTCTGCATACTTTTGCTAAGAAAACAAGAACAGTCACAAACCTTCCCATCTGAAACAATGCACTCAATTGAACATTGTGTTTAGTTTAATCATATTAGTTAGTAATCTGGTTAGCGGTTCTTGCAAACTGTTCAAAGTAGTTATTAATCTGTTTTTTGGGCAGGCTATTTGAGTGTGAGATTAAAGTGAATATTGAATGAGTTGACTAGCTGGTTGTGGTCTCACTGTGCAGGTGAATGTGGGGAAGATGGACTCTCCCATAGAGAAGTGGAATCTGATCATAGGAAACCTGGCGCTAAAACAGGTAAACACACACACACACACGGTCAGCTTCATAGCGAGCAGCAATATTCCCAGATTTTTTTTTTCTTTCTACTGAGCAAATTTCAGCTCAAACTTGAACGTTGTGAAAATGTAGTGCAACTTCCAGCGCGTGTTTACTGTAAACACCTGAGGCTGTACCCGCTTTAGAGTGGCTTACCATAAAAAACTATGGAGAAAATGCATCCCATAAAATGTATCATGGAAATAGCTGTTCTATCATTCAGCCTGCAGTAGCAGGCAATGTGTGGTGTTCAGCATAGGCCTACATTCCATGAGACTTTTGAAAAAACATGCAGGGCTTGACATTAAGCTGTTTATCCACTTGTCCTTCAGACAAGGAGGTGACTGAAAATGTTGTGGTGTTTGACGCAAGAAACCACTTTACAAATTAAAATCTGCCTGTTGGCTACTTAGCTAATTCAAGCCTGTCTCAAAATACAACACTGCCCCTTTAAGACAAAACAATTCCAAATGCAAACTGAGAGCTTCTTCTCAACATGACATAAAAAAATGGTAAGCCTATGCAACATGAACCAATTAAAAACAGTACTGTAGCAAGGAGGTTTGTGCATTTAAGCTATAGGCTCAATACATTATCACCGCATATTGGCTTTACTTGAATTGCCCTGCTAATGCATTGTTGTTCGGGCCAAACATCCCTCCGCTTTCCCTTTCCTCCACTGATACTGACCAAAAAGGAGAACGTCTTCCAGCTGACAGCAAAACTCCAGTTGTACCGCATTATGTCTGCCACATGCACACATTCATGCTGTTACTCCTATGAACAGAGAAAGTGAAATATTCCTGGATATTAAAAAAGACCCAAACCGCTAACAATAATAACAATGCAAACCTATAGATACACTTTCCTACTCATTCAGTACTGCTGCAGTGCTTGTTGTAGCACTGAGTGGAAATAGGAAGAACGCACATTTTATGGCTTATAAAAGTGTTGACAGAGCTGAGAAAGAACTTAAACATGAACTCACTTGTAAAAACAGCAGCTCTTTGCTGTATTCGTTGAGTCTCCCTGTAGTCATGGTTTTGAAATATCACAGTATCAACTTTGCTGTAGCTTTTTTTTATGCCTGCTATGTTACTGCAGACACTGTAATTTGAGCAATCCGATTGGCCAGCAGTAGGCATATAGTGCACTTGATTTGCTATCTGGGCCTGCCAGACACATGAATTGGTTCAAAATGGCAACAGTTCACCTACCCGGCGCGCAAGGCAGCTGAATCAGGTGCACCTACCGCCAAACAGCCCGAGACTAAACATTTATAAAATTAGGAACACAAGGCTTTATCATTGTTATTTTTTTACAGAAATCTTTGGCGATCGACTAGGAATGCCTTGATGAACACTGAACTTCACTCAACTTTCTAGAGCAATCTCATGCTTCCCTATAAGCTAATATTCATGCCGGGGGAGCTGCGCGCCCGTGTTCATCTTAGAGGGAACATTGGCGAGCAGTGTTGGATTTGTGCCCTTATCTCCCTATCTGCGTAGTATGTGTACTTCTGGTTAGTACTTGTGGTAATTATTGACTGAGGGACTGATAGTGTTCAAGCACAGTGTTTAATGGCCCCTTGAGGACTTGTCTTCAATGTTGATAGTGTATCATATAACAGGAGAACATTGTTAGAAAAACAGGTTTATGTTATTCCTGTTAACACTGTCCTCACACCTCCCTTTCTCTCATTCCCTATATTCCTTCTCCCTTTTTCATCCTCTCTCGCTCTGCCCCCCCCACGCGTTCCCTTTCTAGGTCCAGGCTACAGTAGTTGGCTTCCTGGCAGCAGTGGCGGCAGTGGTTCTGGGTTGGATCCCAGAGGGGAAGTTCCAGATGAGTCATGCCGTGCTGCTCTGCTCTGCCAGCGTGGCCACTGCCTTCATAGCCTCTATGCTGCAGGGTACAGACACACACACACAGACAAGGACACACACATGTACTCTGATATGGAATAGGCGCAGATAGTCAGTCAAAGCCCCACACATTATCACCTACTGCTGATGGGTCTCGTGCTATATATTAGTAGCAAACACACACATGGAAGGTTGAGGTATGTGCAGGCATGTCGCCCTGACCTCTGTACCGTCTGAACCCCAGGCTTCATCATGGTGGGAGTGATCGTGGGCTCCAAGAAGACTGGCATCAACCCCGACAACGTGGCTACACCCATCGCCGCCAGCTTCGGTGACCTCATCACCCTGGCCATCCTGGCCTGGATCAGCCAGGGACTCTACAACTGCCTGGGTGAGAGGAGGAGGGTTTGGACTAGATACTTCCAGATGGAAATAAGATACAAAACCAGTCAACAAATTGTTTTACCCTCTATATTGAGTTCATAATCCTTCACTTCATCCTTCCTCTGATTGTGTTTTATTTCCCCTTGAAAAAAGGTGAAAATGCTCAGTAAATCTGTCCAACAGTGTAAAGAAATGGTCCGTTTGGAATCAGACTGCATCTTTCAACCACTAGATGGCACTCTTATGCTGTTATTTTTTGTCTTTACTGGTAATTCATCAGAACAGACTATCTTTCTTTCTCCTCCCTCTCTCCTTCTCACACTTCATAGTCCATATTTAATATGTGCCATGCCCAGCCTCACACACGCTTCCTCGCGTTACATTACTCAACACAGAGTGGACCAGCAAGCGTTTCCTTTGGAAACTGTATTTTACTAACCTTGACGTGTCTGAGCCCTATGAAACAAGCATTCATCACCAGACCAGAGACTCAAAATATATGAAAGGCTACAGTAAAACCTCTGAGATAATTTAATAGAAGAGTTCATACCAGCTCAGTAAATCTGTCTGGCCTTGCCTGGTGGTGTAGGACAGGTTGTGTTCCAAACTATTCCCTATGGGCCCTGGTCAAAAGTAGTGCACTACGTAGAGAATAGGGTGCCATTTGGGATGTTGCCGCAGAGGACAGTGTCTCTGTTGTAAGGGCCAGCCGTGTCCGTCCCGTCCGCAGTGTTCTGCCTAATTGGACTAATGTGCAGTTTACTCACAGTTAAAGTTAGTCATTTTAGCCTGATGGTGCACAGAGATATCCAGGAGACTGTATATTTTCCCAAGGCCACGTGCCACGGTTGACTACTGCAAACATTTATTTTAAGACCTAAAGCTGAAACGTGGCAAGGGAATAGTGAACCACAGTGACACCCAGAGTCAAGCCTAAACCCAGGGACTGGTCGTTATACCTGTGTCATCATGACTGGGACTATTACCCAATTCTACCCAACCCTTCTCTGGGTTTTATATCTATGTCTTCAGGGGGTTGATGATGAGGGCCATTAAGTGTGTGGAATGGGATCATGGTGAGATGAACATCTGGTAAGGAGAAGGGGATGATGGAGTTACATATCTCACTACTAGGCACTAAGCAGGTGTTTTCCCCTTCTCTATTCTCCAACATCACTCTGATTTAGAGCTGTAATAATCATTAGAGTTTGGCCAAAGAGGAAGTGTGTGTGCGCATGCACATTTCTGTATAAAGTAGACCCCTCCAAGGAGAGTGTCTTGATAGTGAGTGATGTGTTAGATATGTCCTGTTCTGTAGCTACTGTACTGAGTCACAAATACAGCACTTCTTTGGTTTGTTATGAATCTCTGTTGTTTTCTTGCTCCCTGCTCTGTGTCACGCTGTCTTTCCTGGGGAGAGGAGGGACAGTATGTTCCCCAATGTTCTGTCAATCCTCATGCAGCTGAAGCTGATAAATGGTGTTTGTTGTTTTGTTGTTGTAACTCTCACCAGAAGGTTCACTCTGGGGATTACATCTGTTTTGAATTCTCAATTTTCCTCTGTTTCTCTCCTTTAATGGACATATCTACCTTTGCACATGTATCTGGTACTGCTACTCCCTGTATATATGCTTGTGTTATTTATTTATTTTTTAAATGTACACCCTTTTTCTCCCCAATTTTGATCTTATCCCAGGTATTTTATTCCTTTTGTGTTTAACATTCTGCGTCATTGGGAAAGGTTCTTAAGCAAGCTTTTCACTGTGAAGTCTGAACCAGTTGTTTTCGGCACGTGATAATTACAATTTGATTTGTCGTTCTCTCGCTCTGTTTGTCTCTGTGTGTAGACTCTCACCCGTACGTGTCGTCCCTGGTGTGTGCCTTCTTCCTGTCTCTGACTCCAGTGTGGATGGTGATCTCATCCAAACACCCAGCCAGCCGCACCCTGCTCTACTCCGGCTGGGAGCCTGTCATCACTGCCATGGTTATCAGCAGGTGTGTGGATGCACTCACTCACTGTCATAGAGAAATAGCAACAGACAATTGTACATTCACATGATGAAAATAATGCCACATTTTTAGTGTGAATGTTCTGTGCTCTGCAGTATCGGAGGACTCATCTTGGACAAAACCGTGTCTGACCCGAACCTGGCTGGCATCGTGGTGTACACCCCTGTCATTAACGGTGAGACGCAACATCACTGACTGATTAGACACTCTGTGTGGGTTTACAATGTGACTGACACTGTGTGAGTTTACAATGTGCACCAATTTTAATGAATTTACATTCAACCCTCGTAGTTAGAAAAATAGTGCGTAATGGACTAAACACAAATGTCTGTCTCTGTATCACTGCTACTGTCAACCTCCTCCCATCCTTACCGGGGGACCGTTGCCAAGGCTGTTGCTGGCATTTTGACAACCGGAGATCAGCTTTTAATTAAACATTGTTAATGAGAGACATTTAACTCAATGGAAGGAGACTGTGTGCCTCTAATCTATGTTACTGCTGAGATGTCTACAAATCAGGAAATGGCTGGGTGATCTGGGAAGTGTGTGTGTGTGTGTGTGTGTGTGGACCACACAGACAAATGACTGGGGCTGGAAAAGGGAGGTTTCCTCACCAACCCTGTAACTATCTGTGATTTACAACACATAGAGGTGGTTACTATCTTATAGGGAGGAGATGACTAGGCTGAGCTTTTCACTCTGAACGTGCACAGTTCCTCTCTTCAAAACTAGACACAGAATATAAGAGGAGATGAGTGAAGCTGGTAAAGGAGAGGAATTGGGGGAATGGGAGAGAAAAAGAAAATAGGGAGATGAGACGAGGAGAGGCATGCAGACAGTCTGTTGTCCCAGAGCTACTCCGATGAGGTGGGATATAGTGGGAGACGGGACCCCCCTGTGGTCTACCCTCACCCCACCCCCCCTCTCCCTCTGTCAGACCCAGTGACCCAAATTACAGCAGCTAGCCCCCCTGCTGAGGTGAAACCATTATACTCCCCAGACCTCTGGATGAGAGGGATTGAGTGGTGGACTGGAGATGGTTGAGAAGTGCAGTGATAGTGAGGGATGTTGCGGAATGAGAAGGGGGGGGGGGAATTAGGCAGGGAGGAGTATGGGGGGGGGCAGGGCATTCTATTTAGCCGCACCACGGAGTAGGTAAATGTCAGTGGAGAGGCAGCAAAGATTGGATTAAGTGGCCATAATCTCTGGGCAGCAGGGGTGTCTGTTCTCATTTAGGCCTGCCTGATTAGGATAACAAGCACAGGAAGGGAGATGAGCCCAGCTACCACAAAATATACCCCTCTCCAAAACACAACCCTTTTGGTACTGTGCCTCTTTGGGTACTCTTTGGAATGCCCAAACTCCCTTTCTGTCTCACTGACCACATCCTCTCTCCTCTACTTTCTGTCAGTGTTGTCTCTCATACACTATTTTGGGTTGGAGTGGTTGTCTGGTCTGCCCACCTGGAAGCTGTGAGTGTTTCTACATGAGCCGTGCTGCGTGGCTAGACTACTCTGAGTCACCTGTGTGTGTGTGGATATAAATTGCCTTGTCCTGCTGTTCTCATGAGCAATGTTCATCTGCTTGATACAAATTACAATCTATATGACGAAGCTGAGCAGTATTAGATGGGGCACGCTGTCAGTCTTTATTTTTTCCCTCTTTCTCCCTACTTTCCCTGTCTTTGTCTATCCCCACCTCTCATTTTTTTTTCTCGCTTTCTCTCTGTAATGCAGTTTTCCCACACAGTAATATGTATTAATTATGTCTCCGACAGTGGTGATGCATCACTGCTGTCTCATGCTCCTACTGGTTGAGAAGGCTGCATTCCAAACCAAAACTCACACCCTTCCCTCTGTCCTAATGGATCTAGAAGGACGTAATATGACAAACTACAGTACATCCCTGCTCTTTGGAGGGAGAGGTTGCGTTACCTCAGATCTGTGACTGGAAGGCATCAACTGTTTAGGGAAGGATACAAATCTGGGTCCTCGCATTTCTCTCACCCTCGCTTCTGCTCTATACTCAGCTGCCTCCAGTCAACTCCAGCCCTAAGCCTGCCTGTTCTGTCTGTTCTCCAGGTATTGGGGGGAACCTGGTAGCCATCCAGTCTAGCCGTATCTCCACTCACCTCCATTTCCACAGTGCTCCTGGGGAGGTACCAGAGGAAGCCAAAGGCTGCTACTACCCCTGCCGCACCTTCTATGGCACAGGTAAAGCGCCTAACCAATACTCAAACTGTGGAAATGTGATCTGTTTTAAACTGTGCATCCATCCCTCTCGCTGTGATTTTAATACATAAATTGTACAGTAGGTGCTGCAGAAGGTACTATGTTAAGTCACTACCCCATAATTTAGGCTGACAGATACACAGGTTAGGAACCGTCTTAGCATCTGTTTATTGTTAGACTCAGTTGCACAGTTCCAACTCCTCTCGTTTCCTCTCTCTCAGGAGCCAATCACCGTTCGGCCCAGGTGCTGCTCCTATTGGTGCTCCCGGGTCACCTGATCTTCTTGTACACCATCCACCTGATGAAAAGCGGCCACACCACCCTGACGCCTATCTTCATGACCGTCTATCTGGCTGCCGCCCTCTTACAGGTTAGTGGTGTGTGTGTGATGGGGATAGTTCCTTTGCAAACTATCCATAGTCTGCAAATTCCTTTTCCAAATGTGACCATCTGAGCTTGAAATTTCCCTGGCTGACATTACTTTTTATTAAAAGCAGATATTTTGCGAGACACCGCTATTATTGTGACGCTATCACAAGCGAGCTGCGTTCAGAGGCCCTCTTTCACTCGGCTTTCATAACACTTCAACATAAATGAACCACACGCATAATGAACGTCAGCTTAGATGAGTGCTCCTTCCTAAGTGACATTTGAAGAAAAATCAGGTGCGGCAGGAAGCCTACTGGTTAAGAACGTTGGGCCAATAACTAGAAAGGTGGCTGGTTTGAATCCCCAAGCCCGCCTAGGTGAAAAATCTGTCGACGTGCCCTTGCGCAAGGTACTTAACCGTAATTGCTCCTGTAGATCGCTCTGGATAAGAGCGTTTGCTAAATGACTAAAATGTAAATGTAGAAGTGTGTGTATCCTAAGCATTCCTAGAGCTCGGTGTTTTTTTTCCTGAAGACGTCTGACTTGTGTGTTTTACCGCTTTGATTGCATTAGGATCGATTTATGGAAGCAAAGGCTCATAATGTGAATTGGTGCTTTTACTATAGGTGTGCCATGGCATGTCACGACTGTCTGGAGTGAACATATTTTCTAGGTGTGCATTTTCTCTCCAACTATCTTCTTTTAAAGTTGTTTGTTGTACACAGCAAGGCCTAACTGCCTCCGTGGAACTTAGCTTTGATAGTCTGGGGTCAATGTTTACTCACTACAAATGGTCTTTATAGGAAATGAAGACATATGTTAGTTGCCATTTCTCTTCATCTTCACTAGTGAGCCTTTAAACTGAAGAGGGGGAAAAAATCATATATCATCATATCATAAGGTACTTTGAGCAGGAGGGTATCTGATTATTATTTATTTTTTTAACTAGGCAAGTTAGTTAACCTGTTTGGGATAGGGGGCAGTATTTTCACGTCCGGATGAAAACCGTGCCCAAAGTAAACTGCCTGCTACTCAGGCCCAGAAGCTAGGATATGCATGTTATTAGTAGATTTGGATAGAAAACACTCTGAAGAAGAGGTCGACCGATTATGATTTTTCAATGCTAATACCGATTTATTGGAGGACCAAAAAATCCGATGCCGATTAATCGTCTGATTTCTTCTTTTTGTTGTTGTAATAATGACAATTACAACAATACTGAATTAACACTTATTTTAACTTAATATAATACATCAATAAAATCAATTTAGCCTCAAATAAATAATGAAACATGTTTAAATAATGCAAAAACAAAGTGTTGGAAAAGAAAGTAAAAGTGCAATATGTGCTATGTATGAAAGCTAACGTTTAAGTTCCTTGCTCAGAACATGAGAACATATGAAAGCTGGTGGTTCCCTTTTTAACATGAGTCTTCAATATTCTCAGGTAAGACATTTTAGGTTGTAGTTATTATAGGAATTATAGGACTATTTCCCTCTATACCATTTGTATTTCATTAACCTTTGACTATTGGATGTTCTTATAGGCACTTTAGTATTGCCAGTGTCGAGGCAGGTCGTTATCGCGTTGGACTAGTTAACTGTAAGGTTGCAAGACTGGATCCCCCGAGCTGACAAGGTAAAAATCTATCTTTCTGGCCCTGAACGAGGCAGTTAACCCACCGTTCGTTCCTAGGCCGTCATTGAAAATAAGAATGTTTTCTTAACTGACTTGCCTCGTTAAATAAAGATTAAATAAAGGTGTGAAAAAAGGAGAAAATCGGCAAAATCGGTGTCCAAAAATACAGATTTCTGGTTGTTATGAAAACTTGAAATCGGCCCTAATTTATCGGCCATTCTGATTAATCGGTCGACCTCTACTCTGAAGTTTCTAAAACTGTTTGAATGATGTCTGTGAGTATAACAGAACTTATTTGGCAGGCGGAACCCCGAGGACAAACCATCCAGGAAAAAAAAAAAATTGAGGTCACTCTCTTTTCAATGGGTTTTCATTGGGAATCTAGAATTCTAAGGCAGTTGCTTGCAATTCCTATCGCTTCCACTGGATGTCAAGTCTTTAGAAATTGGTTGATGTTTTTCCTTTGTGTAATGAAGTAGCCCTGTTCAGAACAAGGGTCGAGTGAAGTGTACTGTTTTGATAGAGGTTTGTGACCTGAAAAGCACGCTCCACTTTGTTTTCCTCCAGTATTGAACATAGTTTATTCTGTCTTAAATTTTATCGATTATTTACATTGAATACCTAATGTTCTATTAGGAAAGTTGTTTGGACAAAGAATACAGGTAACTTATGAGATATTTTGTAGTCATGTTGCGCGAGTTGGAACCTGTTTTTCTGGAGCAAACGTGCCAAATAAATTGACATTGGATATATAACAACGGAAATAATCGAACAAAAGGACCAGTTGTGATGTTTATGGGACACATTGGAGTGCCAACAAAAGAAGATCTTCAAAGGTAAGGCATGAATTATATACTTATTTCTGAGTTTCGTGTCGCGCCTGGCGGGTTGAATTATGATTGTCTGTCTTTGTTTGATGGGGTGCTATCCACAGATAATAGTATGGTTTGCTTTCACCGTGTCAATTCTGCACTGAGACGGACCACAAGACTCATGACACTGTCCCTCTAGAGGAAGAGCGTGGAGAGAGGAAGGATTAGCTGAAGACTACTGTGGCAGAAGTGCAGCAGATGATCCAGGAGAGACTGAAGAAGGTTCAGGAGATCAAACACTCGGTAGATCTCAGCAAGAGAGAAGCAGAGCGAGAGAGATCAGACAGTCTACAGGTCTTCACTGCTCTGGTTCGCTCCATTGAGAGAAGTCAGGCTGAGCTCATTGAGGAGAAGCTGAAAGCAGCAGAGAGGCAGGCTGAAGGGCTCATTAAAGAACTGGAGCAGGAAATCACTGAGCTACAGAGGAGAAACACTGAGTTGGAGCAGCTCTCACACACTGAGGACCACCTCCACCTCCTACAGAGCTTCCCACCCTGTGCACCCCTCCACCCATCAATAACTGGTCTGAGATCAGTGTTAATAGTCATCTGTGTGTGGGGACTGTGAAGAGAGCTGTATCTCAACTGGAGGAGACACTGAATAAACAGATGGAGAAGCTGCCTGAAGTCAAACTGAAGAGGATTCAGCAGTATGCAGTGGATGTGACTCTGGATCCTGATACAAGATTGACACATCCCTACCTCATCATGGCTGAGGATAGAAAACAAGTGAAACATGGAGATACAAAACAGGATCTTCCCGACAACCCAGAGAGGTTCAATCTTGATATCTATGTATTGGGAAAGGAGGGCTTCTCCTCAGTTAGATTTGACAATGAGGTGATGGTTAAGGGGAAGACTGACTGGGATTTAGGAGTGGCCAGAGAGTCCATCAACAGGAAGGGGGATATCACACTGAGTGCTGAGAATGGATACTGGGCTCTGTGGCTGAAGAATGGAGAATACGAGGCTCTTGCTAAACCCAGTGTCCTGCTCTCCCTGAGAGAGAGGCCCCAGAAGGTGGTGTTTGTTGATTATGAGGAGGGTCAGGTCTCTTTTTATGATGAGGAGGCCAGGTCTCTACTCTTTCACTGGCTGCACCACTGATAAACTCTATCCATTTTTCTGCCCATCTTAATGATGATGGTGAAAACTCTACCCCTCTGATCATCTCTCCTGTCAATTACACCGACTGAGTTTAACCTTAAAGTATAGTTGATGGGCATTCTTTGGAGGAGACTGCAGTGTCATATGAATGTCACAAATGGTTGTTTATGTCCTTATACTCAATGATATCTAGTCTCTCTCTCTCATTGTTGTTATGAAAAATCAAAGCAGTAAATGTATCCCCACTCCCTAAAACGTTGTAATAAATCATTCCTTAATAAAATGCTTATAGAAAAGGGTTTCTAGGGCATTTATTTTCCGTATTTACATGTAATGCCATAGCCACTCTCACAGGGGACAATGAGGAATTCTCTCTTTCTCTCAATGCTATTTATAGGAATGATATACTTCTCCTTTTAAAGTAGCTTGAATCAGGGGAACTTGATACTTAGTCTGGGGTTGTGGTCTCCCATTGTGCTAGTGGTAAGTCCTCGCATTGCTTTCCATGTCTTTACTACTTCATCCAGTAACTTGTGTCCGAGATGGGATAGTGCATTTGTTTCAAAAGGGAGAGGTTTGCCGTGGTTGTCCTGGGAGAGGACTTGAAACAAGGTGCATAGGCATGCTTCCCAAAGGAGGGGGTTGCAACTATCCACCTCATTTTCAAACATTGCTATGGGCACAGCTAAACAACGGAAGTGATAAATTCAACTTCTTCTGCTTTACTGCAGTGCAGCAGTGGCAACCTCTGTGGGTGACTATTGCCAGATTAAATTATTTTAAGGAGTCAATTTAGAGCATAAAAGTCAAGTAAGCCTAAACTAGTGTAAGTGTAATGTCATATTTATTTAATTCACATTAGCTAGGCCTACTAGTTCTGTTGCGATAACGTTAGTTGTGTCAGAGTTAAGGGCCATGCACACCTGTATTTGGGGAGTTTCTCCCAGTCTTCTCTGCAGATACTCTCAAGCCCTGTCAGGTTGGATGGGGAGCGTCACTGCATAGCTATTTTCAGTTGTCTCCGGAGATGTTTGATCTGGTTCAAGTCTGGGATCTGGCTGGGCCACTCCAGGACATTCAGAGACTTGTCCCGAAGCCACTCCTGCTTTGTCTTGGCTGTGTGCTTAGGGTCGTTGTCCTGTTGGAAGGTGAACCTTCACCCCAGTCTGAGGTCCTGAGTGCTCTTGAGCAGGTTTTCATCAACGATCTCTCTGTACTTTGCTTCGTTCATCTTTCCCTCGATTCTGACTAGTCTCCCAGTCCCTGCCAATGTTGAATATCTACACAACATGATGCTGCCACCACCATGCTTCACCGTACAGATGGTGCCAGGTTTCTTCCAGACGTGATGCTTGGCATTCAGGCGAAGGAGTTCAATCTTGGTTTCATCAGACCAGAGAATCTTGTTTCTCATGGTCTGAGGGTCTTTAGGTGTCTTTTGGCAAACTCCAAGCAGGCTGTCACGTGCCTTTGGCCAGACGGATGCCACTCCTCAGTAAATCTACCATAAAGGCCTGCTTGGTAGAGTGCTGCAGAGATGGTTGTCTTCTGGAAGGTTCTCCCATCTCCATAGAGGAACTCAAGAGCTCTGTCAGTGACCCTCTGGTTCTTGGTCACCTCCCTGACCAAGGCCCTTCTCTACTGATTGCTCAGTTTGGCCAGGAGGCCAGCTCTAGGAAGAGTCTTGGTGGTTCCAAACTTCTTCCATTGAAGAATGACAGAGTACTGTGTTCTTGTGGACCTTCAATTCAGCAGAAACTTTTTGGCACCCTTACCCAGATCTGTGGACTGTTCCCTCAACCTCATGGCCTTGTTTTTGCTCTGACATGCACTGTCAACTCTGGGAGCTTATATAGACAGGTGTGTGCCTTTCCAAACTATATCCAATCAATTTAATTTACCATAGGTGGACTCCAAGTTGTAGAAACATCTTAGGGATGATCAATGGAAAGAGGATGCACCTGAGCTCAATTTCGAGTCTCATAGCAAGTGGTCTGAATACTTTTGTAAAGGTATTTCAGTTTTTTATTTGTAATAGATTTGCTAAACATGTCTGGACTTGCTTTGTCATTATGGGGTGTTATGTGTGTAGATTGCTGAGGGAAAAAATGTATTTAGTCAATTTTAGAAAAAGCCTGTAACGTAACAAAATGTGGAAAAATTCAAGGAGTCTGAATACTTTCCTAAGGCACTGTATAAAACGTTGGTGACCATCCACACTAGAGGAAAGATTATTGTTCTACAGTCCTACACCTGTCAATCAACTGATCAATGCATCCTACTGCATGCTGCATATTAATAAGGTGGTAACTCAAGCCCATTCGGTGCTTTCAGGGTGTGTTCATCGTCATAGTGACAACTGAAAATAATGTCAATGTACATGTAGGCCTAATAACAAAAATTGTATGTACAGTTCCTTCAGAAAGTATGATCTTTTCCCCCTTGACTTTTTCAATAATAGTGGTTAACGTTATATATATTTTTGTGTGACTACCCCGTCTACCACACATACAATTATCTGTATGGTCCCTCAATCGAGTACAAAGACCTGGGACGTTTTCCAATGCTTCGAAAAGAAGGACCATACAGGAAGGGGGGGGGGGGGGGGGCATAGTGAAGTTATTAATTAGGCTTTTGATGGAGTATCACTACACCAGGTGGCGTGTATTCATGGACACCAAGGGAAGCCAGGCTTGACCAAAAATGTACAAATAAATTATGCACAGGGACACAATTTTTTCTTCAATTCGTAAGAGGCTGAGTGTATCTCACCAGAGAAAGCATTTGAGCGAGCAAAACGGTGCCCCTCTGTCTTTGTATGTGTAGGCCATCTATCTGATACTGTCGGGTCCAAAAGAGTATGTCATTGTTGCCGCATTGAATAAAAGGGAAGCCAGCGAGCATTTGGCCTCCCTTGATGATGTAAATCAATAACAATAATAGCCAATCAGAGTTGAACTAAACTGAGTGAGCTCAACTGTGAATGGTCCTGGTGCACCAAAAAAAGGGAAGCCAGTTTGGATTTGGCTTCACTCCAATCACATCGAGAGCATACGTCATTGACCAAAACTCATTGTGCAGCTAGTTGTCTTGTTGTCCTCCAGTGGCTAGCTAGCTAAAATTGTCCCTTTCCTAAATTAGCCATGGATGGGGATAGGGATTTGGACTTGTGGTTTTAGTTTATTCTCCGTACTGACCAATAATTATAAAGGCGATTCAGATCCAACCATAAATTCATACATTGTGCCCCTGGCCTGCGAGGATAGAAGATTAATATGTTCATTTTTTTCATTACTTAACTAAGCAAGTTGATTCTTATTTACAATGCCTACATGTACAGTTGAAGTCAGAAGTTTACATACACCTTAGCCAAATACATTTAATCCTAGCAAAAATTCCCTGACTTAGGTCAGTTAGGATCACCACTTTATTTTAAGAATGTGAAATGTCAGAATAATAAGTGATTTATTTCAGCTTTTATTTCTTTCATCACATTCCCAGTGGGTCAGAAGTTTACATACACTCAATTAGTGTTTGGTAGCATTGCCTTTAAATTGTTTAACTTGGTTCAAACATTTCGGGTAGCCTTCCACAAGCTTCCCACAATAAGTTGGGTGAATTTTGGCCCAATCCTCCTGACAGCTGGTGTAACAGTTGGGTTTGTAGGCCTCCTTGCTCGCACACGCTTTTTCAGTTCTGCCCACAGATATTCTATAGGATTGAGGTCAGGGTTTTGTGATGGCCACTCCAATACCTTGGCTTTGTTGTCCTTAAGCCATTTTGTCACAATTTTGGAAGTATGCTTGGGGTCATTGTCCATTTGGAAGACTCATTTGCGACCAAGCTTTAACTTCCTGACTGATGTCTTGTGATGTTGCTTCAATATATCCACCAAATTTTCCTACCTCATGATGCCATCTATTTTGTGAAGTGCACCAGTCCCTCCTGCAGCAAAGCACCCCCACAACATGATGCTGCCATTTGTCCCCATGTGCAGTTGCAAGCCGTAGTTTGGCTTTTTTATGGTGGTTTTGGAGCAGAGGCTTCTTCCTTGCTGAGCAACCTTTCAGGTTATGTTGATACAGGACCTGTTTTACTGTGGATATACAGTGCCTTGCGAAAGTATTCGGCCCCCTTGAACTTTGCGACCTTTTGCCACATTTCAGGCTTCAAACAAAAGATATAAAACTGTATTTTTTTGTGAAGAATCAACAACAAGTGGGACACAATCATGAAGTGGAACGACATTTATTGGATATTTCAAACTTTTTTTAACAAATCAAAAACTGAAAAATTGGGCGTGCAAAATTATTCAGCCCCCTTAAGTTAATACTTTGTAGCGCCACTTTGCTGCGATTACAGCTGTAAGTCGCTTGGGGTATGTCTCTATCAGTTTTGCACATCGAGAGACTGAAATTTGTTCCCATTCCTCCTTGCAAAACAGCTCGAGCTCAGTGAGGTTGGATGGAGAGCATTTGAACAGCAGTTTTCAGTTCTTTCCACAGATTCTCGATTGGATTCAGGTCTGGACTTTGACTTGGCCATTCTAACACCTGGATATGTTTATTTTTGAACCATTCCATTGTAGATTTTGCTTTATGTTTTGGATCATTGTCTTGTTGGAAGACAAATCTCCGTCCCAGTCTCAGGTCTTTTGCAGTCTCCATCAGGTTTTCTTCCAGAATGGTCCTGTATTTGGCTCCATCCATCTTCCCATCAATTTTAACCATCTTCCCTGTCCCTGCTGAAGAAAAGCAGGCCAAACCATGATGCTGCCACCACCATGTTTGACAGAGGGGATGGTGTGTTCAGGGTGATGACTGTGTTGCTTTTACGCCAAACATAACGTTTTGCATTGTTGCCAAAAAGTTAAATTTTGGTTTCATCTGACCAGAACACCTTCTTCCACATGTTTGGTGTGTCTCCCAGGTGGCTTGTGGCAAACTTTAAACAACACTTTTTATGGATATCTTTAAGAAATGGCTTTCTTCTTGCCACTCTTCCATAAAGGCCAGATTTGTGCAATATACGACTGATTGTTGTCCTATGGACAGAGTCTCCCACCTCAGCTGTAGATCTCTGCAGTTCATCCAGAGTGATCATGGGCCTCTTGGCTGCATCTCTGATCAGTCTTCTCCTTGTATGAGCTGAAAGTTTAGAGGGACGGCCAGGTCTTGGTAGATTTGCAGTGGTCTGATACTCCTTCCATTTTAATATTATCGCTTGCACAGTGCTCCTTGGGATGTTTAAAGCTTGGGAAATCTTTTTGTATCCAAATCCGGCTTTAAACTTCTTCACAACAGTATCTCGGACCTGCCTGGTGTGTTTCTTGTTCTTCATGATGCTCTCTGCGCTTTTAACGGACCTCTGAGACTATCACAGTGCAGGTGCATTTATACGGAGACTTGATTACACACAGGTGGATTGTATTTATCATCATTAGTCATTTAGGTCAACATTGGATCATTCAGAGATCCTCACTGAACTTCTGGAGAGAGTTTGCTGCACTGAAAGTAAAGGGGCTGAATAATTTTGCACGCCCAATTTTTCAGTTTTTGATTTGTTAAAAAAGTTTGAAATATCCAATAAATGTCGTTCCACTTCATGATTGTGTCCCACTTGTTGTTGATTCTTCACAAAAAAATACAGTTTTATATCTTTATGTTTGAAGCCTGAAATGTGGCAAAAGTTCGCAAAGTTCAAGGGGGCTGAATACTTTCGCAAGGCACTGTAGATACTTTTTTGCCTGTTTCCTCCAGCATCTTCACAAGGTCCTTTGCTGTTGTTCTGGGATTGATTTGCTCTTTTCACACCAAAATAAGTTAATCTCTAGGAGACAGAATGCGTCTCCTTCCTGAGCTGTTGCCGGCTGCGTGGTCCCAGGGTGTTTATACTTGCGTACTATTTTTTTTATGCACATGAACGTGGTACCTTCAGGCATTTGGAAATTGCTCCTAAGGATGAACCAGACTTTTTCTGAAGTCTTGGCGGATTTCTTTAGATTTTCCCATGATGTCAAGCAAAGAGGCATTGAGTTTGAAGTTAGGCCTTGAAATGCATCCAAAGGTACACCTCCAATAGGCTAATTGACATAATTTGAGTCAATCAGAAGCTTCTAAAGCCATGACATACATTTCTGGACTTTTCCTATTTGTTTAAAGGCACAGTCAATTTAGTGTATGTAAACTTCTGACTGGAATTGTGAAACAGTGAAATAATCTGTCTGTAAACAATTGTTGTGAAAATGACTTGTGTCATGCACAAAGTAGATGTCCTAACCGACTTGCCAAAACTATAGTTTGTTAACAAGAAATTTGTGGAGTGGTTGAAAAACTCATTTTAATGACTTCCGACTTAAACTGTACATGCATGCATGTACTAAATTATCACAACACAGGTTGTAATATGGCTTTTTTTCTGGCTTGGCTTCCCCATTGATTTTTACCAACTCGCCGCTACTGGTCATTAGAAAGATACAGGCATCCTGTCTAACTCAGTTGCCGAAGAGGAAGGAAACTGCTCTGGGATTTCACCGTGGGACTAATGGTGGTTTTAAAACAGAGTTTAATGGCTGTGGTATGAGAGAACTGAGGATGGATCAACATTGTAGTTACTCAAAAATACTAACCTAAATGACAGAGTGAAACAAAGGAAGCCTGTACATGCATCCTGTTTGCAATAAGGCACTAAAGTGAAGTGGCAAACAAATGAACTTTTTGTACTGAATACAAAGCATTATGTTTTGGGCCAACACAGCACATCAGAGTACTACTCTTCATATTTTCAAACATGGTGGTGGCTGCATCATGTTATGGGTATACTTGTCATCGGCAAGAACTATGCAGTGTTTTAGGTTAAAAATAAACAGAATATAGCTATAAGCGCAGGCAAAAACCTTTCCATAAGACACTTCAGCTTTCATCAGAACAATAACCTAAAACACAACGCCAAATCTACACGGGTTGCTTACCAAGATGACATTGAATGTTCCTGAGAGGCTTAGTTACAGTTTTGGCTTAAATAGGCTTGAAAATCTATGGCAAGACTTGAAAGTGGCTGTCTAGAAATGATCAACAATCAACTTGACAGAGCTTGAAGAATTTTACGAAGAATAATGGGCAGATATTGTACATTCCAGTTGGCAAAGCTCTTAGAAACTTACCCCGAAAGACTGACAGCTGTAATCGCAGCCGAAGGTGCTTCTACAAAGTATTTACTCAGGGGTGTGAATACTTATATAAATTAGATTTCTGTGTTTAATTTTCAATAAATTAGCTACATTTTTCTAAAAACATGTTTTCACTTTGTCGTTATGGGGTATTGTGTGTAGATGGGTGAGAGATTTAATCAATTTTGAATTCAGGCTGTAACATACAATGTTCCCTACATTATTCATCTCATATGTATACGTATATACTGTACTCTATCATCTACTGCATCCTTATGTAATACATGTATCACTAGCCACTTTAACTATGCCACTTTGGTTACATACTCATCTCATATGTATATACTGCACTCAATACCATCTACTGTATCTTGCCTATGCCGCTCTGTACCATCACTCATTCATATATCTTTATGTACATATTCTTTATCCCCTTACACTTGTGTCTATTTTGGAATTGTTAGCTATATTACTTGTTGGTTATTACTGCATTGTCGGAACTAGAAGCACAAGCATTTCGCTACACTCACATTAACATCTGCTAACCATGTGTATGTGACAAATAAAATTTGATAACACAACAAAATGTGGAATAAGTCAAGGGGTTTGAATACTTTCTCAAGGCACTGTAATCTGTGAAAGAAGTTGACTAGCTTCCTTGCCAGTCTAGGCTACTTCCAGACACCTTGTTAGACTGTTTCAAACTATCTAAAACAGTGAGTGACTATAGCTTTGTACTGTTTCGACAGTGTGAAAGTACAAACACTTCCCACGTTCCAACACACACAAACATATATACAAGGCAGTCACCCAAAGCATGCCTCTAAAACACATCTCATTCAGTCGTTATTCATAATGAGGAGAATTGAAAGCGAGGCTAAATGGTTCCGTATGGCTCAGCTGGTAGAGCATGGTGCTTGCAACGCCAGGGTAGTGGGTCCCATGTTCAGCCCCCTTTAACCTCAGACTCAGATTGTCATACATTACAGGAAGCTAAATGAAATGACACAAATTCATATTTTTTATATTTAATGGCCTTTTTCTGTCACTCTTATTAGGAAAATAAAGCAAGTATTAATGTAATGTCAATTAAATAAGAACAGTTTGATTAAATCGTTCCTAAATAAAATGTTTATAGAAGAGGCTTTTTAATTTTATTTATTTAGACTACAAGGGTCTAGTGTCCTATTGTGCTAGTGCTAAGACCGGATGAAACATCTCTTGCGTTGTCTTCCATGTCTTTACTACTTCACCCTGTAGCTCTGGTGTCAGATGGGATGGTGCCTTTGTGCAATAGTCTGAGTTGTGCCCTGGTAGTCCTTGGAGGGGATTTGACAGAAAGTGCACAGGCATGCTTTCCAAAAGAGGGTGTTACAACTATACCAATGAAAGGTGTACTATGACCACTGCTGTTAGGTTTAACCTTACTAGCACTGAGATGTATGAACAGGAGGCTATGTAATATCAATTGTCCAGTAGATTAGAGCAAAATAAATGGCGATTGAGAGTTTATCGCTGTGTAAAGATTAATTTCAGGTACCTGGCAAAATAAAGGAAACTCCAACTGGGTGTCTTAATAGGGCGTTGACCCGCCAGAACAGCTTCAGTGCACCTTGGCAGGGATCCTACAAGCGTCTGGAACTCTATTATAGGGATGCGAAACCATTTTTCCACAAGAAATTCCATAATTTGGTGGTGGTGGAAAACACTGCCTCAGGCGCCACTCCAGAATCTCCT
This sequence comes from Oncorhynchus nerka, assembly GCF_034236695.1. NCBI lineage: Eukaryota > Metazoa > Chordata > Actinopteri > Salmoniformes > Salmonidae > Oncorhynchus > Oncorhynchus nerka. The sequence goes on along the minus strand of NC_088403.1, from coordinate 28,013,326 downwards.
GTAAGTGTTAAATTGGGTTGAGATCTGATGACTGAGAGGGCATTGGCATATCGTGAAACATCAGCAAGTTGAGCAGTCTTCGTCAGTGAAGCTCCTGCCAAACGTGCCCCAACAATCACCCCTCTTTCAAAGTCACTGAGATCTCCTCTTCTAGCCATGGTAGAAAAAATAATATGCAACTGGGCCTGACCAGCATTTTTATTAGAGGTCGACCGATTAATCGGAATGGCCGATTAACTACGGACGATTTCAAGTTTTCATAATAATCGGAAATCTGTATTTTTGGACAGCGATTTTTTTTTTTTTTTTTTTTTTTTTTTTTTTTTTGCACATTCGCAAAAAAAGACTCGTTGCTCCAACGTGTACCTAACCATAAACATCAATGCCTTTCTTAAAATCAATACACAAGTATACGTTTTTAAACCTGCATATTTAGTTAATATTGCCTGCTAACATTCATTTATTTTAACTAGGTAAATTGTGTCACTTCTCTTGCAACAGAGTTAGGGTATATGCAGCAGTTTGGGCTGCCTGGCTCATTGCGAACTGTGAAGACTATTTCTTCCCAACAAAGACAGACAACTTCGCCAAATGGGGGATGATTTAACAAAGGCGCATTTGCAAAAAAAGCACAATCGTTGCACGACTGTACCTAACCATAAACATCAATGCGTTTCTTAAAATCAATACACAGAAGTTTATATTTTTAAACCTGCATTTTTAGCTAAAAGAAATCCAGGTTAGCAGGCAATATTAAACCAGGGAAATTGTCACTTCTCTTGCGTTCATTGCACGCAGAGTTAGGGTATGCAACAGTTCGGGCTGCCTGGCTCATTGCGAACTAATTTGCCAGAATTTTACGTAATTATGACATAACATTGAAGGTTGTACAATGTAACAGCAATATTTAGACTTAGGGATGCCACCCGTTTAGATAAAATACAGAACGTATTTCACTGAATTAATAAACATTTTGTTTTCGAAATTACATTTCCGGATTCGACCATATTAATGACCAAAGGCTCATATTTCTGTGTGTTATGTTACAAATAAGTCTATGATTTGATAGAGCAGTTTGACTGAGCGATGGTAGGCAGCAGCAGGCTCGTAAGCATTCATTCAAACAGCACTTTTGTGCGTTTTGCCAGCAGCTCTTTGCAATGCTTCAAGCATTGAGCTGTTTATGACTTCAAGCCTATCAACTCCCGAGATTAGGCTGGTGTAACCGATGTGAAATGGCTAGCTAGTTAGCGGGGTGCGCGCTAATAGCATTTCAAACGTCACTCGTTCTGAGACTTGGAGTAGTTGTTCCCCCTGCTTCGGGGGTGGCTGTTGTCGATGTGTTCCTGGTTCGAGCTCAGGTAGGGGCGAGGAGATGGACGGAAGCTATACTGTTACACTGGCAATCCTGAAGTGCCTATAAGAACATCCAATAGTCAAAGGTTAATGAAATACAAATGGTATAGAGAGAAATAGTCCTATAAATACTATATTAACTACAACCTAAAACCTCTTACCTTGGAATATTATATAAAGTCTCATGTTAAAAGGAACCACCAGCTTTCATATGTTCTGAGCAAGGAACATAAACATTAGCTTTTTTTACATGGCACATATTGCACTTTTACTTTCTTCTCCAACACTTTGTTTTTGCATTATTTAAACCAAATTGAACATGTTTCATTATTTATTTGAGGCTAAATTGATTTTTATTGGTGTATTAAATTAGGTTAAAATAAGTGTTCATTCAGTATTGTTGTAATTGTCATTATTAAATCAATTTTTAAAAATCGTCCGATTTAATTGTTATCTGCTTTTTTTGGTTCTCCAATAATCAGTATCGTTATCGGCGTTAAAATCATAATCGGTCGACCTCTAATTTTTATACGCCCCTATGCAGATGTGATGTTAATTCCACACCTGTGTGGATGCACCTGCATTCAATATACTATGTATCCCTCATTTACTTAAGTGTTTCCTTTTATTTTGGCAGTTACCTGTATGTTCCTTTTGAGAGCAGCCATAAGCAGACAGACCGGCAAAGAGGGGGGTTTTGACATCACTATGCTGAAGTAAAAGTAAAGTGGAGATACTTCTATGTCAGACACAACTAAACTTTCCAGTTCTTCAGAAATCTCTCTACAACTACGCAGTGTCTTTTATTCCTGTGGTTCTCTAAGGGCAGTAAGAACAGCATCAACACCAACAGATACTCAATGTTTTACAAGATCAATTGAACTTTGCTATGAACATGGCTTCTCCTGTTTTCTCATATTTGGTTGGTTAAAGCCTTTTTATAACTGTAATGGTCAACCTTTAGAGAATTAGTTTATATTTTTCCCTGTCTGTCTGGATTTGTTCACTGAGCCAGTCTATTCCATGTGGACACAACTTCTGCAAGGCCTGTATCAGAGGATGCTGGGATACCAATGGCCTGAACCAGTGTCATTTATGTAAGGATAAGTTCTACAGAGAACCTGAGCTTCGTGTCAACACAATATTCAGAGAGATTGTAGATGCATTTTAAGAAGATGAGAGTCAAAGGTAAAGATGAGTCCCCTGCCAAGCCCGGAGAAGTGTCCTATGACTTCTGCACGTGGAAGAAGCTCAAGGCTCTGAAGTCCTGTCTGGTGTATCAGACCTCTGATCAACCCTGTGGAGAACCTGGAATACAGGCTGTGTAAGAAGCACGACAGACTCCTGGAGCTGTTCTGTAGAATTGACCAGACATGTGTTTGTGTCATGTGCTTGAAAGCAGGCCTCATGACACTGTCCCTCTAGAGGAAGAGTATGGAGAGAGGAAGGCTCAACTGGGGAAGACTTAGGCAGAGGTTCAGTGGATGTTCCAGGAGAGACTGAGGAATGTTCAGGAGATCAAAGACTCAGTAGATCTCGGCAAGAGAGAGAGATTTCACAGTGTACAGGTCTTCACTGCTCTGGTGCGCTCCATTGAGAGAAGCCAGGCTGAGCTCATTGAGGTGATTGAGGGGGAGCAGAGCAGAGGAGAGAGGCAGGCTGAAGGGCTCATTAAAGAGCAGGAAATACTGAGCTACAGAGGAGAAGCACTGAGGTGGAGCAGCTCTCACACACTGAGGACTACCTCCTCCAGAGCTTTCCATCCCTCTACACCCCTCCACCCACTGCGCCGAGATCAGTGATCTGTGTGTGGGAACTGTAAGGAGAGCTGAGGAACTCTATCCATACTTCTGCCCGAGTAATAATATAAGTGGGGAAAACTCTGCCCCTCTGATCATCACCCCTTTCAATCACCTAATATGACTTTTAATGTCATAACTAAGTGTCAGTTGTGAAGAGAAGGCAGTGTGAAAAATTACTATTTTAAAGGCCCTTTAGTAAGGAGATCTGGTAATCTCTCTGTGACAAAAGTTTGTTTCAATTCATCTTAAATAAAGTAGGATTTATTTTATTTATATGTGATGCAGTCCCCCCCCCCCCCCTCCCCGCCATGCCTTCTATAAAGTGAAAAAGACCTTGTTTGTCTGAGAACATGTACAGTGGGGCAAAAAAGTATTTAGTCAGCCACCAATTGTGCAAGTTCTCCCACTCAAAAAGATGAGGCCTGTAATTTTCATCATAGGTACACTTCAACTATGACAGACAAAATTAGAAAAAAAAAACCAGAAAATCACATTGTAGGATTTTTAATGAATTTATTTGCAATAACAAAAGTTTATCTTTGTTGGCAATGACAGAGGTCAAACGTTTTCTGTAAGTCTTCACAAGGTTTTCACACACACTTGCTTGTATTTTGGCCCATTCCTCTATGCAGATCTCCTCTAGAGCAGTGATGTTTTGGGGCTGTTGCTGGGCAACAGACTTTCAACTCCCTCCAAAGATTTTCTATGCGGTTGAGATCTGGAGACTGGCTAGGCCACTCCAGGACATTGAAATGCTTCTTACGAAGCCACTCCTTCATTGCCCAGGTGGTGTGTTTGGGATCATCGTCATGCTGAAAGACCCAGCCACGTTTCATCTTCAATGTCCTTGCTGATGGAAGGAGGTTTTCACTCAAAATCTCACAATACACGGCCCCATTCATTATTTCCTTTACACGGATCAGTCGTCCTGGTCCCTTTGCAGAAAAACAGCCCCAAAGGATGATGTTTCCACCCCCATGCTTCACAGTAGGTATGGTGTTCTTTGGATGCAACTCAGCATTCGTTGTCCTCCAAACACGACGAGTTGAGTTTTTACCAAAAAGTTATATTTTGGTTTCATCTGACCTTATGACATTCTCCCAATCTTCTTCTGGATCATCCAAATGCTCTCTAGCAAACTTCAGACGGGCCTGGACATGTACTGGCTTAAGCAGGGGGACACGTCTGGCACTGCAGGATTTGAGTCCCTGGCGGCGTAGTGTGTTACTGATGGTAGGCTTTGTTACTTTGGTCCCAGCTCTCTGCAGGTCAATCACTAGGTCCCCCCGTGTGGTTCTGGGATTTTTGCTCACCGTTCTTGTGATCATTTTGACCCCACAGGGTGAGATCTTGCATGGAGCCCCAGATCGAGGGAGATTATCAGTGGTCTTGTATGTCTTCCATTTCCTAATTGCAGATTCAGTCTTCCCAGCCTGGTGCAGGTCTACAATTTTGTTTCTGGTGTCCTTTGACAGCTCTTTGGTCTTGGCCATAGTGGAGTTTGGAGTGTGACTGTTTGAGGTTGTGGACAGGTGTCTTTTATACTGATAACAAGTTCAAACAGGTGCCATTTAATACAGGTAACGAGTGGAGGACAGAGGAGCCTCTTAAAGAAGAAGTTACAGGTCTGTGAGAGCCAGAAATCTTGCTTGTTTGTAGGTGACCAAATACTTATTTTCCACCATAATTTGCAAATAAATTCATTAAAAATCCTACAATGTGATTTTCTGGATTTTTTTTCTCATTTTGTCTGTCATAGTTGAAGTGTACCTATGATGAAAATTACAGGCCTCTCTCATCTTTTTAAGTGGGAGAACTTGCACAATTGGTGGCTGACTAAATACTTTTTTGCCCCACTGTATCTCTGCACTCCCGCTAACAGAGTGGACAGTGGAATCTTTCGAACTAAACTGCTGGTCCTAAATCACTTAAATGTTTCTGTGGCCATGTAACTAGACATGTTGCCCTATGCTTGTGAGCAGCCCCAGTGTACAGTGCCTGTTCAGGCTTTTCTCTCTCTGAGGAGTGGAAAGTTCCCCCCGCTGTGTTTGCTCAGGGTGTTATCTCCCAGTCAGCAGCCTCCCTCTCTCTCTCTCTCTCTCTCTCTCTCTCTCTCTCGCTCTCGCTCTCTAACCCCAGTACACACTCACACCCTCAGCTGCTGCACTCGACTCTGCCCTCTACTAAGAACTGTGTGTTCTCTCCGAGAATTCAACCTCTATCCCTGTCTCCCTCTACTTTAGAGAAATCCCCTTGCTTTCCCACACTTTCCTTGGTAGGATTCTTTAAATGGGGCTTCAGTGGTTTCAGAGATGGCTTCATGCAAATCCGTCTGTGCCTTTCCCACCTTTCAAGCCTGACACAAACCGTACAGAGAGGTCCATCCAGGATCATCAATGTCTTCCACAGTTCGTTAGATCAAAGTAGATCGTTAGAGTGAAGGAACATTTTGTTCTCTGAACACAGAGCCTTGAATTGTGCATCTTGTCTCATACAATCATTGGTTCCTGTAGGTGCTGGGTAGAGATATGAGGGGGAGACGGTCATGACCCCCTCCTTAGACCTTTTGGCAGAACACCCAGAATACATTCTATAAGTTAAGATGGGAGACGTTGCCAGACGCATGCAGGAACAAAACGTTAATTATGAATAACTAATAAGCTAAATCATGCAAATATACAGTGCATTCGGTAAGTATTCATAACCTTTGACTTTTTCCACATTTTGTTCCATCAATCTACACACTATCCCATAATGACAAAGCAAAAACAGATTTTTAGACATGTTTGCAAATGTATTAAAAATAAAAACTTAAATATTACATTTGTATAACTATTCAGACCCTTTACTCAGTACTTTGTTGAAGTACCTTTGGCAGAGGAATGCAGCATCGAGTCATCTTGGATATGACGCTACAAGCTTGGCACACCTGTATTTGGGGAGTTTCTCCCATTCTTCTCTGCAGATCCTCTCAAGCTCTGCCAGGTTGGATGGGGAGCGTCGCTGCATAGCTATTTTCAGGTTTCTTCAGAGATGTTCGATCGGGTTCAAGTCTGGGCTCTGGCTGGGCCACTCGAGGACATTCCGAGACTTGTCTCGAAGCCACTCCTGTGTTGTTTTGGCTTAGGGGCGTTGTCCTGTTGGAAGGTGAACCTTCACCCTAGTCTGAAGTCCTGAGCACTCTGGAGCAGGTTTTCATTGAGCATCTCTCTGTACTTTGCGCCGTTCATCTTTCCCTCGAGCCTGACTAGTCTTCCAGTCCCTGCCGATGCTGCCACCATCATGCTAGCTGTCATGTGCCTTTTACTGAGGAGTGGCTTCTGTCTGGCCACTACCACAAAGGCCTGATTGGTGGTCTGGCCACTCTCCCATCTCCACAGAGGAACTGTAGAGCCATGTCAGAGTGACCATCGTGTTCTGGGTTGCCTTCCTGACCATGCCCCTTCTCCCTCGATAGCTCAGTTTGAGTGGGTGGACAACTCTAGGAAGAGTCTTGATGGTTCCAAACTTCTTTGATTTAAGAATGATGGAGGACACTGTGTACTTGGGGGCCTTCAATGCTGCAGACATTTTGATACCCTTCCCCAGAACTATGCCTCGACACAATCCTGTCTCGAAGCTCTACGGACAATTACTTCGACCCCATGGCTTTGTTTTTGCTCTGACATGCACTGTCAACTGTGGGACCTTCTTATATAGACAGGTGCGTGCCTCAATATCATATAGACAGGTGCGTGCCTCAATATCATATAGACAGGTGTGTGCCTCAATATCAGCATGATCAAATTCAGGCCAATAAGAGGGCCTACCACAACAGGTCTCTCAGTATGACGGCGGTGAAGGACAAGATGCTCCTCTGTCCCACCTCAATTACACACTAACATTTCAAATTCTTTGTTTAGCTAGTGTCATGGAAATTACCACCAGTTACACCTGAAGTAAATCTGAAATGAATCATTCTTTATTAAATCAGCAAGCTGGAGAAGTTCTAACAAACTTAATGCACCAAGTAGTACTTGGTCTGCCAGGAGCTCCGCCGTCCACTTAGTTCTCTTATATACTGCTTACACAAACAAGTTACAGTACATTCGGACCCCTTCCCTTTTTACATTACAGCCTTATTCTAAAATGTATTACATTGTTTTTGCCTACAAAAGCTATACACAAATGACAAAGCAAAAATAGGTTGACATTTTTTAAGATTTAAAAACCAAAAAGAGGCACACACCTGTCTATATAAGAAGGTCCAACAGTTGACAGTGCATGTCAGAGCAAAAACCAAGCCATGAGGTCGAAGGAATTGTCCGTAGAGCTTCGACTTCGAGACAGGATTGTGTCGAGGCATAGTTCTGGGGAAGGGTACCAAAATGTCTGCAGCATTGAAGGCCCTAAAGTACACAGTGTCCTCCATCATTCTTAAATCAAAGAAGTTTGGAACCATCAAGACTCTTCCTAGAGTTGTCCACCCACTCAAACTGAGCTATCTGGGGGAGAAGGGGCATGGTCAGGGAGTTAGAAATTAGCTTTGTTGCTAACTCTGGCGCTTTTATAAATTGATGTTTACCATGAAATCTTGATTCATGCACACTGTCCTGTCAAATAAATAAATAAATACATTTGAGCCAGAATCTACTGTATCGGTCGACCCATCTCCTAATTTCTAATACTGCAAATTTTACCAGCCCTGTCCATTAAGAACAAATTCTTATTTACAATGACGGCCCGGCAAGAAGCCTCCTGTGGGGCAGAGGCCTGGATTTAAAAAAAAAAGAAAAGTAAGACAAGACGGACAACACAGATGGAAGACACTTGAAGGGAGACCGATGGCAACAACACAACCTGGCAGAAAACAGCACGAAGGACAGAAACGGCAGAGACAAAGCACATCACACAAAACAGCTACAAATGTCAGTGAGTGTCTCTAAAACTAGTGTCCAAAGAGTGTCCCAAAACTATCCACTTTAAGTGTTTTGCAGCTCGTTTGTCGCTAGCAGCAGCGAACTGTAAAGAAGAGCGCCCCAGGGATATGTTAGCTTTGGGGACCTTTAACAGAATGTGACTGGAAAACCAGGTGTTGTATGCAGAGGATAACGGGTATCTCAGATAGTGGGAGTGAGGCCTGAGTTTTTTTTATAAATGAGCATCAACCAGTGGATCTTGCGTTGAGTGTGAAGAAATGGCCAGTTAACAGTTGAGTGTAGATCACAGTAATGTCTCCTGTAAGGAGCATTTGTGGCAAATCTGATGGCCGAATGGTAAAGAACATCTAGCCACTCGAGCACCGTTACTGGCCGATCTGTATATTACGTCTCTGTAATCTAGCAAGGGTAGGATGCTCATCTGAATCAAATTTAGTTTGGCAGATGGGGTGATGGAGGTGCGATTACGATACAGAACACCTAGATGTAACCTTAGCCTGCAACTTGGTTATGTGCTCCAGGAAGGACAAAGTACTGTCTAGCCAGAATTGGCTTGTGTGAAAAGGGATGGCAGTGGGAAAGAGGTATCGGATAGGTATGTTTCTGTTGCTCATTCATTCTTCTGGCATTTCGCATCAGTTTTCAAAGCTAATGTATTCAAAGCACACACTTGAAAACAAACTCATTTAAAGACACTCACTTTAGACCAAACACATTCAAAGCGTTTCCTGTGTAAATCTTTTTAATTAGAAAGATGGAGACAAAAGGCTGATGCAGGATCCCATCCAGCCGCAGGACATCAAACAGTGTCTGGTTCTATTCTGGAGAGTCTTCTCCTCCACTCTCTTCTCTGCATTGATTAGACGGCTCTAGTTAATACTGTGGAAGGGGAGGTTTGACGTCGTTCTCTGGTTGTGTTTTGTCTTCTAAACCGTATTTAGACAAAGCGATTTGGGGAGAGTTTGTAAACTATTCTGTTTTATTGTGTGTGTGTGTGTGTGTGTGTGTGTGTGTGTGTGTGAGTTGAATGGGTATTTGGTGGACAGTGACACTCAATAAAAGGACAGAGGGGAAAGAAGATTGCCCTTGATAGACTGAGACAAGCAGAGAGGGCCTTAAGAGGAAGTGTTTGATTCACTGCTCTGTCACAAGTAGTAAAGTCAGTGTTATTTCAGGCTACCTACTTTGCACGCTACCCACTATGTGTGACGAGACAAATAGACTGTCGCGTGACCCTTGGGGGTTTCCATACATAACACGTTCTGCATAGAGACAGACATCTCAAAGCCATCATCCTAGATGGACCGAGGAATTCAGACACCTATGAAACACACATTATTACAAATAATTCCCTCTTTATCCATTTCCCTATAATGTATTTGCTGCCGGTAACATTAGATTTCTCCTTGTTTTCCTTTACATATGGTTATCAGTCGAATGCTTAGTTTTATTCCTTATACTATAGCTGTCATACTGCCCCTCTGTCTCTGGTCGGGCTAATTGCAGTGGGCAGCGTTTCAAGCTCTTTGTTTTTTGGACAGTGAAACAGGAATAACACCAACCACTGGCAGACAGTTTCTTTTCTCTAAATCACAATGGCCCAGCGCTTCTCGCTCTCGCTCTCTCTCTCTCATATTCCTCTCTTCAGCTCAGTTTTCTTTGTGTTTCCATTTGTGTTTCCATGGTGTTTCTTAGAAAATATCTGTGAAGAGGTGTGTGTGTAATGTGGATTTTTGCGCAATTTCTCTCCCTCGCTTCAACTTCTCGGTGGGACGCCACTGTGCTTTGTGAATCACGTGCGTATGTGTGCATCTGTTTTATATTGGGGGTGTGATGTCTTGCATAGCAAACAATTTGGTTTTTGCAATCAGGAATCGCTTACATTGATTTACATGTGTGATGGTAATTGTGTTGCTGTGTGGTCTTTAAGCGAACTAACTTTAAGCTAACAGCTCTCACACTTGTTTCTCTTGTGCAGATTTACATTATGTACAGTAAACTCATTCTGTATATTAAACTCTCTCTCTCTGTGTGTCTCCCTCTCAGGTGTTCCTGTTGCTGTGTATAGCAGACTGGATGGTGTACTCTATGTGGCGTAGTGGTAAAGACCCAGACAGTTTTTCCATCCCCTACCTGACCGCCCTGGGCGACCTCCTGGGCACCGCTCTCCTGGCCCTCAGCTTCCAATTCCTGTGGTACATCGGTGACCAGGACAGCGACGTGGGTGACTGAGATGACCCCTGATCCCTGGTGGAGGGGTCACGCCCGTGCCTCTACCCCAACCCAGAACCCCTACCCCTTCTCCTCCTATTATGCCATGCGGGGTTGTTGCCGTTTAGGCGGTTTGCCTCGCTCAGCTATTGGTCGCTGGAACATTCCTCTGCCTCTCCTATTGGGCAGAGTAGCACTTAACACTATGCTGATTGAGCCAATGAGGAGCTACAGATGTTCATTTGGAAGAAAAAAACTATTATTTGGAAAGACATTTCTCTGCATCTGGTTCCTTTTCTCCATTCAACCAATTGCATTGCATTCTAAAAATCATATGCTTCTTACAGTGAAATTTATTAAGAGATTTGACTGTTGTTGTTTCGTTGCAACAAGTCACTTATATCCAGTGGACACTGCACATATAGCTGGAAGCCTTCAGTTAGTGAGATCTACAGGCTGCGGTGTTTATTCCTGACAGAAGGGAGACGCATGGACAGACAGGGTGGAGAAAGGCCAGGTTACAGGAGGTACACAACTGGCCCTGGACAGCTGGGGCCAGGGTTGCAGTGTTAGTTGCTGGATCAGCTGTTTTAGAGCTGGGATGGAACAAAAGCCTGCACACTATGCTGTTGTTAGACTAGTATTGCCTTCCCCTGGTCTAAAGCTTTATATAGTCTATACCAGAGCACTGAGTCTACTCTCAGCCCAGACGATATGCATCTCACTCTCTTTGGATGCACTTCATATAGTCTCTCATTAAGGTCAGTCACAGATTGAACCTCAGTTGTTTATCTGTTTGGGCTTTCATGTGGCCATCTGTACCCTTAGTTTGGTTTTGCATGACAAATAGAATTGGGGACAGCAGCCTGATCGTGACAGTTAACGGTACTCAAAGGAATGTATTGGATACCTGCTATTTTTATACCTCTCGATATAATGGCGGTCCAGTCACACAGAGTAGGTACTATTCTGGCGTTATACAGTCAGGTCCCGTGTGATCATGTGGTTTTGACCGTGGACGTTTACACGCCACGCACTCTGTTTACACGTATGTACGTATGTTCACTACGGTGGCTCTCTGCCGTTAATATTCCAATGAAATGTGCCTGCGGAGATTCACAGGGTGATGAGATGTTATTCTTTCTGATGCCATATTCCTTTGGTTTTCTGTTGGCTCTGTTGTTGTTTTCTAACCTTCTAATAAAGGGTTCATTTTTTTCATATTCGCAATCTGTTCTCGGAAACGGACCACGAATGACCTTTTTGTGACTCATATAAATGTTTAATAAATAAATAAACGTCCAGCATGAATAAGCTGCTTACAAATGTGTGATTATACTGAGGGAAGATTTGCTGGTCCCCCAGAGAGGTTAATTGGATGTTGTAGTATTAGTGGTTGTTCAGTCAAAGCTCTTGTCTAAAGAGGTTTAGGATGAAATGCCTGTAGACAGGGAAGGACCAGATCAGCTCCGATTGAGACAAATCCGTGTATACCGACACTTCTCTGCAGTAAAGCAATGTTATGATTGAAGTCTACCACACTGTGGTAGAAATATATTGTGTGCTCTTTGGATGCCCTCAGGAGATCACTGGACTGTCTCTATCTCCCCCAGTCTCCATGGTAACACCAGTGTGGTATTTCACCTTTCATGACCTCCACTCGATGAACATGCCTACACACACACACACACACACACACACACACGTCTTCCCTCTTACTGTCACTGCTTCCGTCTCATTATGTCTTCTCATTCCCTCACTACTTCTCTCATTCCCTTCCGCTCACACTCTAACCATTCTTTATTTCTCAGAGCTCTCTCTTTCAGATGTGAGAGACCAGAGAGGTGGGAACCGCACCCCTAGAGACATGTTGACATTACATGCTCCTTTGGGTGGACACTAATATTAAAAATGCCATATCATATCAACTGGTGTGTGAGGATATGATAGCTTGGCTATGTCCCCTACAGGCTGATCTGCCTCTGTAGAGGTGTTATACATTATTAGGGGATTTAGTTTGAAAGGTGCCGCGTCAGATTACGATTATAAAATTCATTGGAAGTGTGAAGAAGGTTTTACTGTAATTGCTGAAGTATTACTTGGCATAGAGTTGGAAAGAGAAAAGCATTTGAATAACAGCGTATGGACTCAGTCCGACCGTGGTGAAATAGTTTTATACATTATAGTATCTCTACATTCTGACGCCTTGCAAATGGAGTTGCATGGCAAAAGAAATATATATTATCTGGTTCTGAACATCAAAGATGAGCTTGAGCAGTAGTCCTTAACCCTCTCCTGGGAAAGATCAGAACATGAACCTTTAGTGCTTGTTTCTGAATGCATCACAGTCCGTTGTCTGACCAATACTTAGATCTGATGGTGAGAAGCGTTCCAACCACCTCCACCTTTTAGTTCCAACTAGGCATAAATAGGGTTGCACATTTTGGGGAATATTATGAGGTGGAAACTTTCTGTGGGAATTAACGTAAATATATGCATTGGATATATTTACCATATCATATGGAGACAGAAACATAAATATTTCACCTTAAATCCTGGAAAGAAAGAAAGAAAAAATAAAAGTTTACGGATTTAACTTTAATTAAATGAGTTGACTCTTCACATGGGAGGATTTCACTGAACAACAAAAGGGAATATTGAATGATCCCCAATGATCCATCGCATCTCCCAAAAACATTTTCAACATACATCTGTAAAATGATAGTCTAGAAGCTAAAGCTTTGGTTGTCTTCCTCTCAGGCTTCCATGTCTTCTCTCTGGACCCCCTCGATGCCCAAATCTTGAACATCAGACTCTGAGGCCTCATCTTCGCTGTCACTTTCCAACCTTGTTGAGGATGGCTCGTTGTCAGGCTCAAAAAGCCTAAATTGGTCGCCATCCGGGCAAATTTTATCAACCCTTGTATTGGTCAGCATGTTGCGTGCTTTGGTGTGTGTGTTCCCAAACAAGGACCAGTTGCGCTCTGAGGCGGCTGATGTTGGTGGGATTTGGAGGATGATGGAGGCAACAGGGGAAAGAGCCTCAGATCCACAAAGTCCCTTCCACCAGGTGACTGATGAGATATGTTGGCACGGCTGCCATATTGCATCTCCATCCCAAGGCCCTTGCTTGGAAGTGTACTTTGCCAGACTGCCAAGAACCTTGCCCTCATCCAGGCCAAGGTGGCGAGACACGGTAGTGATGACACCATATGCCTTGTTGATCTCTACACCAGACAGGATGCTCTTGCCAGCATACGTGGGGTCCAACGTACGCTTTTTGGTATATTTCAGAACTGCAGTTTCCTCTGCTTGGAGCAACGGTGAAGTGGGCAGTACGGATTTCTTCTCGTATATCTGCAAGTAGAGTCTGAACATCAGACAGGATGGCATTGTCTCCTTCAATCTGTGCAATGGCTACTACGATAGGTTTGACTGCTTACCACTCTCTCCCAAAACACATCATCCAGGAGGCTTCTCTTGATGGGCCTGTCCATATTGGCAGACTGATACGGCCATTTCATGGAGACTCCTTCCCCTCCAGGAGACTGTCAAACATGATGACATCACCACCCCAACGAGTGTTGCTAGGCAGCTTCAATGTGGTGCTCTTATTCTTCTCACTTTATTTGGTGAGGTAGATTTCTGCTATTGAGGTAGATTGCTGTGATGACCCTTCACATACCTAACCTTGGCTCTGTATCCATTGTTTTCAGTGCCTTTATGTACTTGAGGAGCAGATTTAATGCATGAGCAGCACAGCCAATGGGTGTGATGTGAGGGTAGGACTCCTCCACTTTAGACCAAGCAGCCTTCATGTTCACAGCATTGTCTGTCACCAGTGCAAATACCTTCTGTGGTCCAAGGTCATTGATGACTGCTTTCAGCTCATCTGCAATGTAGAGACCGGTGTGTCCGTTGTCTCCTTGTGTCTGTGCTCTTGTAGAATACTGGTTGAGGAGTGGAGATGATGTAATTAATAATTCCTTGCCCACAAACATTTGACCACCCATCAGAGATGATTGCAATACAGTCAGCTTTCTCTATGATTTGCTTGACCTTCACTTGAACTCTGTTGAAACTCTGCATCCAGCAAATGAGTAGATAAAGCATGTCTGGTTGGAGGGCTGCATGCTGGGCAAAGAACATTCAGAAATCTCTTCCAATACACATTGCCTGTGAGCATCAGAGGTGGACCAGTTGCATACACAGCTCGAGCAAGACATTCATCAGCATCTCTGACTACGTTTCTCCATTGAGTCAAAAAAAAAACTTCTGATTCCAGGAGGACCATGAGCTGTTGCTATCGATAAGGTGTCTGATTCATCATTTTCACCTGGAATAGAAGTAGAGGGACTTTTGTCAGAGGTTGCTTGTCGTAAGCGCTGAGGGAACTTTATGTACTTAGCCAGATGATTCTGCGTCTTTGTTGCATTCTTCACATATGATTTGGCACAGTATTTGCAAATGTACACCGTTTTTAGCTGCAGTGAAATGTCCCCACACATCAGATAGCGCCCGTGGCATTTTCCTGTAAAGATCAGAAAAATAATTGTAAAAAGAAACAGCAAATACAATTCCATGTACAGATAAATAGTTAAGCAGTTAGATTGAACAACTCCTTTTGTAAGATACGTTTTTTTAAATGAAACATGTATGGAAACGGGTGAATTAACACTCCACATGGTAGCAAAAACTAACTGGCAGAAATTGTTCACAAGTTCTAAATTATTTAAACACGCTTTGCTGTAGGCTACTATTTACTAGTTTTTTTTAAAAGAATGTATGTCCTATAAAATATATTCACCCCACCCAGTACTGTAATCAAAACTTAGCAGAAAGCATGTAGTCCTTGGCTCAGACAGTGTAGTAGTGTGGGCTCAATAGCATCTCATTCGTGTGCAAGATCTTGAGAATCAGCTGTACATGTGATGGAAGAATGCAGTGGGTTGCAATTCCATTGAATTGGGAATAGTTTAACCAAAATATGCCACAAGACCTTGAATTTCCTTGTGTATCCCACAAAAAAAGGTTCACTGTTATATTGATGAATTTAAGCAAAATTCCCCAAATTCCAGGGTGTAACTTCCCATGGAAAATTTCCCCAAAAAATCTGGAAACTTACCAGAAAGTTTCCGACCCTTTGCCACCCTAGGACTAAGTCTATCCAATGGATTTCTATTATCTTTTCATATTTGACAGTTCTGACACCATGCTACGTTAACCCATGTACCGTAATACGCCTTCATTTTGCTGTGTTTTTGTTCTTTCTCAGTGAAGTCGGAAGGGCTTGACTAAGTAGTTAAAGAGCAGATTTGCTGCTTGTGTATTTTCATGGTTGCGTGCTTGTCTGCCCCTTAAAGAGCAGATTTTCATGGTTGTCGAGGAGAGTCTCTGAAGTGTCAGTACCGTGTGGCTTAACGACCAGAGCAGGACCTCCTGAGACCCCATAACCAGAACACTGAATTACTCTTGGCTGTCTCTCCACCTCCTGTCTATACTGTATAGGAGAGAGTAGGGAATCAGGATGTGATCTATCTGAACTACTGTAGTTTTTATTTTACTATACTGTCCTCAGTAGATACTTACTCAAATTCTGCCATCACTGACTGCATGGGGGAAAAGACACTTGGAAGTGTGGTTTTAAATTATATCCTTCTTAAAGTGTGTAATGGGCTTTCTGTCTCCTTACCATTTAGTAGATACTGTAGTTGTTGAGCATGGATAATGTTATTGTGACAGCATAGGGTTAAAACAAAATGTCTGCATTAGGAAAAAATGAGGAGTTGCAAAAAGTGAACATCAGATGGTTGAGAGGGAACTCCCACTGTGTTACTGTTGAGTTAAGATGTTAGACATTTATTACACTAGGTGGTTTTTATGAGGTGGCATGTCTCCAATGTTGGCCCATGTCTCTGCCTGGCTACAGAGAGGAATCATGTACTGTATGACTGCATCACACACACACACACTCACTCTCTTACTACAGTCTGAGAATGTAAGTGAGCAGCCTCTGTATGTTTTTTCTGTGTTTCTTTGTATAGTATGTACAGTATTCTGTGGGCATGTAACAGTGTGCCTCTGTTGATGTCTAGACACTCTGGTGTTAACAAGGGGTGCTGAACCTTGTATTGGGCAGGGGGACAGAGAGGGGTGCGGGGGTTTGAGTTGACAGGTTTGACTATGGCTTGGGAAAAGGGGTACGGTCCACCAGGGGGACCATGAAATTGAAACCTAATACAGGGGTCATCTCTGGCCCCTCCAGTAGTCCCAGCGGACCTATGTGGCCCCCGGGCTTACTGCCCTAACTGAACAGAAAACAATAGCTGATTCACACTGGAAGCTAATAGGAAACAGATCATTCCCCCCCCCCCCACCCTGATTATTTTCTCTAGTGATGGGGTGTTCAGAGTGTGCCTCTATGGAAACTCAATCGGCCCAGTGTTGCAGTGGGAGATAATCAAGACTGTCAGGACTAAACTTAATGAGGGTTATTAAAATGATAATCGTCAGAGAGAGAGAGAGAGAGAGAGAGAGAACAACACTAATAGGAAGGAGACATGGAGGAAGGGAAGTAAACTGAGAGATTCCTGCCACCCAGGGGTGACATTCCTTGGTGACTGATGGAGTGGCGTCAGATGCCAGGGTTAGCCTTCTGAACTGTGCTGTTGACAAGAGTTCAAATAAGAAGAGCTCAAGTATTTCTTGTCTACTGCCGGCCTGGTTCATAATCTAGCCGTGTCTTTATCGCCTCTGAACCTTAGCCAGTATAAAACCTACTGTAGACCAAGGTCACCGAGGAGGACTGGGAGGAATCAATGACGCTGTGAGCAGGGCCCGATGACTCAGCGTAGTACATTCGCTCTACTGAGGAAGTGAAACACCAGTCCATTCTTCTTTACTTAGACCCCAATCAATCTCATTTGGCAAGAAACCCAGAAAGAGGGAGAAGGTGATAGCCACCGAGTGGGTGGTGAACATTAATTTGAGGTGGGAATCACACATCTGCGTGTGTGGCAACGTATGGAAGCCTGAGGGGGACACAGCCATGAGATACACAGAGTGACAGAGAACAGCATAAATAGACAGAGAGATTGTTTTGGAGACCTGCGGTGATGCAACACTTTGTCAGGTGTTGTATTTGCCTTTAAAGCATAAATATTACATGCATTCACCCAAACCACAGATACCCACAGTGACACCGCTCACATGGACACAGCAGCTGTTAACTTCCCTTCCCTACACATGAACACACCCTCCCCTGATGTGCAACTGTCAGCAGCCTCCCTCTAATGACAGGGTTTATAGCCAATGAGAAGGCAGGGCCATGGAAATAGGCTGGATGTATTTCTGACAGGAGTGGAGAAATGCCTCTTGTGGGGAGATGCTGGATGTATTTCTGACAGGAGTGGAGAAATGCCTCTTGTGGGGAGATGCTGGATGTATTTCTGACAGGAGTGGAGAAATGCCTCTTGTGGGGAGATGCTGGATGTATTTCTGACAGGAGTGGAGAAATGCCTCTTGTGGGGAGATGCTGGATGTATTTCTGACAGGAGTGGAGAAATGCCTCTTGTGTGGAGATGCTGGATGTATTTCTGACAGGAGTGGAGAAATGCCTCTGTATGTGGGGAGATGCTGGATGTATTTCTGACAGGAGTGGAGAAATGCCTCTGTATGTGGGGAGATGCTGGATGTATTTCTGACAGGAGTGGAGAAATGCCTCTGTATGTGGGGAGATGCTGGATGTATTTCTGACAGGAGTGGAGAAATGCCTCTGTATGTGGAGAGATGCTGGATATATTTCTGACAGGAGTGGAGAAATGCCTCTGTATGTGGAGAGATGCTGGATGTTTTAGAATGGGAATATTAACTTATTTCATGTCTTGGAAAAGCAGGTGGTGGAATTGACAGTGGCAGTAAGTTTCATGCATAACGTATTGCGTTGTAGTTCTCTGGGTGGGTAGGTTGATATGTAGTTTAGAAAGGTGGTAGGAGACAGTACTGTGTTTTTATTAATGAGAGACTGATCTGTGGTGAGTGAGGGATGAAAACTTTCCAACTCAAGTTTTTTTTTTTTTATAGATTCCGTGGCCCTGGACATTTCTTCAAAGGTGCCCACTTGAAAGGAACCACTGTGCTGACCACAATGTCTGTATAATGAGAGAGATCGGGACCTTTCCACAGAGAGCGGGCTGTATACATGCACTGGAACAAGTGGCCATATTGGGGTGGATTCAAACCAAGCTGTTGACATTGAGAGAGTCCCCTATGTGAACTACAAGGTGCAATAAATAGCAGATGCCTCAGTGACTCAAGCATTTGGTTGATTCATCAGCATAGCAGCAACTATACACCAGTTATAATTCTGCTTTCACAGTTTGTCAAATGTATCTGTCATTAGATCCTTAGCTAGTTTCTATTTCTTCATGACACATTTACAGAGATAAGTGTTCTGAGTGTGAAAGAGCCACTGGCTCTCCAGGTAACGATCTCGCCTCTAGTACACAGGGTTGTAGGTTCAATCCCAGGCTCAGCTCTTGAGTGTGGTTGTGTTGACACTCCGTAATGGTTGGAAGGCTAGTAGATGTCATGGGGTAAATAGCTGGGGTTCCTTCTCCTGCAAAAAGCAGCAGTCGTAGATGAAATCTCCTGGAAAAACGAACTGTCCGCTTTTTCTAGGAGATTTTCTCCATGACTGTTGCTCTTTGCTGTTCTGGAATTGCACCCCAGGAATGTACACTGCCTTCAAATCACCCACTTCCTGAAGTGGCCGTAACTCCTCAGAAGGCAACCACACAGCACCTGCGTTTAAACCGACTCCAACACCAAGTTTGCCAATGACACAACAACATTGATGAGACAGCCTATAGGGAGGTCAGAGACCTGGCCGTGTGGTGCCAGGACAACAACCTCTCCCTCAACGACGAGACAGCCTATAGGGAGGTCAGAGACCTGGCCGTGTGGTGCCAGGACAACAAGCTCTCCCTCAACGACGAGACAGCCTATAGGGAGGAGGTCGGAGACCTGGCCGTGTGGTGCCAGGACAACAAGCTCTCCCTCAACGACGAGACAGCCTATAGGGAGGTCGGAGACCTGGCCGTGTGGTGCAAGGACAACAACCTCTCCCTCAACGACGAGACAGCCTATAGGGAGGTCGGAGACCTGGCCGTGTGGTGCCAGGACAACAACCTCTCCCTCAACGACGAGACAGCCTATAGGGAGGAGGTCGGAGACCTGGCCGTGTGGTGCCAGGACAACAACCTCTCCCTCAACGACGAGACAGCCTATAGGGAGGTCGGAGACCTGGCCGTGTGGTGCCAGGACAACAAGCTCTCCCTCAACGACGAGACAGCCTATAGGGAGGAGGTCGGAGACCTGGCCGTGTGGTGCCAGGACAACAAGCTCTCCCTCAACGACGAGACAGCCTATAGGGAGGTCGGAGACCTTGGCCGTGTGGTGCAAGGACAACAACCTCTCCCTCAACGACGAGACAGCCTATAGGGAGGAGGTCGGAGACCTGGCCGTGTGGTGCCAGGACAACAACCTCTCCCTCAACGACGAGACAGCCTATAGGGAGGTCGGAGACCTTGGCCGTGTGGTGCAAGGACAACAACCTCTCCCTCAACGACGAGACAGCCTATAGGGAGGTCGGAGACCTGGCCGTGTGGTGCCAGGACAACAACCTCTCCCTCAACGACGAGACAGCCTATAGGGAGGAGGTCGGAGACCTGGCCGTGTGGTGCCAGGACAACAACCTCTCCCTCAACGACGAGACAGCCTATAGGGAGGAGGTCGGAGACCTGGCCGTGTGGTGCCAGGACAACAACCTCTCCCTCAACGACGCGACAGCCTATAGGGAGGTCGGAGACCTGGCCGTGTGGTGCCAGGACAACAACCTCTCCCTCAACGACGAGACAGCCTATAGGGAGGTCGGAGACCTGGCCGTGTGGTGCCAGGACAACAACCTCTCCCTCAACGACGAGACAGCCTATAGGGAGGTCGGAGACCTGGCCGTGTGGTGCCAGGACAACAAGCTCTCCCTCAACGACGAGACAGCCTATAGGGAGGTCGGAGACCTTGGCCGTGTGGTGCCAGGACAACAACCTCTCCCTCAACGACGAGACAGCCTATAGGGAGGTCGGAGACCTGGCCGTGTGGTGCCAGGACAACAACCTCTCCCTCAACGACGAGACAGCCTATAGGGAGGAGGTCGGAGACCTGGCCGTGTGGTGCCAGGACAACAACCTCTCCCTCAACGACGCGACAGCCTATAGGGAGGTCGGAGACCTGGCCGTGTGGTGCCAGGACAACAACCTCTCCCTCAACGACGAGACAGCCTATAGGGAGGTCGGAGACCTGGCCGTGTGGTGCCAGGACAACAACCTCTCCCTCAACGACGAGACAGCCTATAGGGAGGTCGGAGACCTGGCCGTGTGGTGCCAGGACAACAACCTCTCCCTCAACGACGAGACAGCCTATAGGGAGGTCGGAGACCTGGCCGTGTGGTGCCAGGACAACAACCTCTCCCTCAACGACGAGACGGCCTATAGGGAGGTCGGAGACCTGGCCGTGTGGTGCCAGGACAACAACCTCTCCCTCAACGACGAGACAGCCTATAGGGAGGTCGGAGACCTGGCCGTGTGGTGCCAGGACAACAACCTCTCTTTCAACGTGATCAAGACAAAGGAGATGATTGTCGACAACAGGAAAATGAGGACCGAGCACGCCCCCATTCTCATCGACCGGGCTGTAGTGGAACAGGTTGAGAGCTTCAAGTTCCTTGGTGTCCACATCACCAACAAACTATCATGGTCAAACACACTAAGACACTCGTGAATCAAATCACATTTTATTGGTCACATACACAGGGTTAGCAGATGTTAATGCGAGTGTAGCGAAAGGCTTGTGCTTCTAGTTCCGACAATGCAGTAATATCTAAAAATGAATTAACAAATTTACAGCTACCTTATTCACAAATGTGAAGGGATGAATAAGAATATGTACATATACATATATGGATGAGCGATGGCTGTGCGGCATAGTTAAGATGCAGTAGATGGTATAGAATACAGTATTAAACATATGAGATGAGTAATGTAGGATATGTAAACATTATTAAAGTGGCGTTATTTAGAGTGACTGGTGATACCTTTTAAGTCAATTTATTTAAGTGTCCAGAGATTTGAGTCTGTATGTTGGCAGCAGCCTCTCTGTGCTAGTGGTGGCTGTTTAACATTCTGATGGCCTTGAGATAGAAGCTGTTTTTCAGTCTCTCGGTCCCAGCTTTGATGCACCTGTACTGACCTCGCCTTCTGGATAATAGCGGTGTGAACAGGCAGTGTCTCGGGTGGTTGTTGTCCTTGATGATGTTTTTGGCCTTCCTGTGACATCGGGTGCTGTAGGTGTCCTGGAGGGCAGGTAGTTTGCCCCCGGTGATGCGTTGTGCATTCCGCACTACCCTCTGGAGAACCTTTGCAGTTAAGGGCATTGCAGTTGCCATACCAGACGGTGATACAGCCAGACAGGATGCTCTTGATTGTGCATCTGTAAATGTTTGTGAGTGTTTTAGGTGACGAGCCAAATTTCTTCAGCCTCCTGAGGTTGAAGAGGCTCTGTTGCGCCACCTTCACCACTGTCTGTGTGGGTGGACCACTTCAGTTTGTCCGTTTTCACCTTCTCCACAGCTTTCCTGTCGATGTGGATGGAGAGGGCACAACCAATCCTATTCCCCCTCAAGAGACTGAAAAGATTTGGCATGGGTCCTCAGATCCTACAGCTGCACCATCGAGAACATCCTGACTGGTTGCATCATTGCCTGGTACGGCAACTGCTCAGCCTCCGTCCGCAAGGCACTGCAGAGGGTAGTGCGTACGGCCCAGTACATCACTGGGACCAAGCTTCCTGCAATCCAGGACCTCTATACCAGGCAGTGTCAGAGGAAGGCCCTAAAAATTGTCAAGGACTCCAGCCACCCTGTTCTCTCTGCTACTGCACAGCAAGCAGTACCGGAGTGCCAAGTTTAGGTCCAAAAGGCTTAACAGCTTCTACCCCCAAGCCGTAAGACTCCTGAACAGCTAATCAAAGGGCTACCCAGACCCCTCTTTTACATTGCTGCTGCTCTCTGTTTATTATCTATGCATAGTCACTTTAACTACACCTACATGTACATATTACCTCAGCTAACCGGTAACACCGCACATTGACTCTGTACCGGTACCCCCTGTATATACTGTAGCCTCGCTATTGTTATTTTATTTGTTACTTTTATTTTCTATTTTTTTACTTAACACTTTTTTTCTTAACTGCATTGTTGGTTAAGGGCTTGTAAGTAAGCATTTCACTGTAAGGTCTACACCTGTTGTATACGGCGCATGTGACAAATAACATTTGATTCGATTTATGGCTCGAGCCTCACGCCAGAGAGACACGGCTCCTTCACACTTCTTACCATTGTCTTTGCATATTTGACTTTGAGAGTTGCAGAAACAGACAAGAAGTTAGGTTTGAACCCACAACCTCTTGGTTTTGAGTCAGGGACTTACCGTCGGACCACCATCTGATTCACATGTATGGTCACACGTGACAGCGTGTACGGTATACATACCACATGAATATTCTTCCATCATGGAGCACAAGAATGTCTCAGTAACCATGGAAACGCGGGAAATTGTTTTGGCAGACCGGCATGTGCAGGCTTTTCACAAACAAAACAGATGGCATGTTTTGGAACGCCAAGCTTGGAATCATCAGGTGGCATGGGGTGCCCATGGGTTGACGAGACCATATCCATGCCAACCAGAGAATACCCATGGAACCACTGGGCAGCGAGTGATAATGTGACAAATATGTGTGCGTGATTAGCGTTTTGATATATAGAATGTTGTGTGTTTGTTGTGTCTGTGTTCACACACTTGCTTGTAGGCAGACAGTGAAAAAACACATTCGTCTGGGGCATCTGGGTTTGTTTGAGGCATTTTATTGTGAAAACATCAGACAGAATGAACCATGGAACACTGCTGGGGAATCACAACTCCTCTCCCACTACCTGCAGTCGATATATTCAATTATTCATGTTTCTGGTGAGAGGGCCTTGATGATGAACCGACAGTCTGTCCCGTGAGAAAAGTCCAGGTGTGTTGCCATGGAGACCACCAGGAGGAATGTTATGAGTAGTCGTTGGGGAATGAATAAATAAATGCAACGTAGCCTGTTTGAGTGAGTTCCTCGAGTTACTCTTAAGTTACTCGCAGGTACAGTACACAGCGACCTTTCCAATACACACACACAGCTCAGATACACACTCGTTGGTACAGCACATTGTGACCTCTCCGACACACACACTGGCCGATGACATGGCATCTGACAGCAGAGGAGCCTGCCTAGACTCTCAACAACATTGATTTAAGTGAACACAGCTCAACACACACTCTCACTATTTGGCAACGGATGAGAACACTGAAACCAGCACACCGAGATCTGAGGGTTGAGGTGTGGTTTTGAAGGGTGTACGTACAACCTCTGAGCAACACAGAGCCACAGAAAACCATCCAGTATCTGGCTTAGGAGAAGAAGGCTTAGGAGAAGAGGGAAGATCTGAGCAGAGCAAGCGTTTCAAAATCCCTCTATTTGCATAGCCTCATGATGTGGTCACATGAGTCTCTCTACAGGTGATATGACTGTGTTAGTGTGTGGGATGCTGTTTTTCAACTTGAATCTGACAATTTAAGAGTGTGTGTGTGTGTGTGTGGACTGACCAATCAGATGACAGTAATGTGCTCCAATGAGAGGAATGAAAAGGCACAGATCATTTCAGCACCCATTGACTCTGCCTGTGGTGACCCTATAAGGTACTGTCTGTGGTGACCCTATAAAAGGTACTGTCTGTGGTAACTGAAGTGCCCTGTGGTCATGTACTGTAGGCTATGCAGGAGGCAACCATAGAATGGATTGGACATAATCATAAACTGTGTTCTATCTATATGTTATATTTCTATGAGGTCAATGAAAAATGTGTGGAAGCTGCTGTGGAGTGTTGCTGACAGAGGAATACAACAGAACAACATAGAAAGACATAATTAAGACAGGGAAAGGGAAAATAAAAGAGCTCTATTACCATTCCAGACTTTGGTTCCTGTGCAGTTGAGTGGGAGATCTTCTCTAACCACCTTCCAGAGATTTCAACAGTTGGCAATATTTTGAACATTTCTGAAAAGCCTCATGGTCTGAGAGTTGGTACCAAAGGGCTAATTTGTGACAGCAGGAAACATCATGGGGACCCTTTTATGTGTAACACAAAGGAAGGTCCATGGGCATTATGGGGATGTTTTTACTGTTGCACAGATACTGATTGAATAAGAATATCTCAGACAGAAAGATAAACTATTCACAATAAAACCCCTGACAGAATACTGCCCCATCCATGCTTATCTCTGGCTAGAAACCCCCGGCCCCAGAGTGGATATGTTTACGTATGTGCAGAGGAGCGTGCACTTCCTGTGCTTCTGCATTTAGCAACACAGTAAATATGTCATTCAGTCCAACAATAGACGTCGTTCTCCAACAACATAAATATACCCGTACACTTGTCAATAAATACTTATACAGCACAAGAACACTAAATGGACATGTCAGAATTGGATTCAGGTGGATTTATAGGTAGAGTGAGCTAGGAGATGGAATAAGAATGGAGAATAAAACATGTTTGAATCAGGTCAGTATTTCCACAGGGGTCGTTAGGCTGGGCCTCTGTGGGATTTTAACAGCTCTGTTTGTATAAGAAGCCAGTCCTTTTCCTGTTGCGAGGGTAGAGATCACTGCCACTGTCCAAAAACCCACTTCTGTTTTTATATGGGGCTGTTTGGGGAGAGGTTGGAGTCAAGAGGAGAGCACAGGAGAGGACTCCATAAAGCCTTTGGGTAAAGTGTCTCATTTTGGAGGCTAAATAGGCAGTTAGAGATAAGCTGAGTGTGTGGTGTTTTAAATGTGTCCATACCCAACCAAACCCCCCCTCTCCCTCCGTACCTCACTTACCAACCCTCAACTAGAGTACAGCTGCTGAGTAAGGGGCTGCGTGGCATCAATATCTCTGTGTGTGTGTGTGTGTGTGTGTGTGTGTGTGTGTGTGTGTGTGTGTGTGTGTGTGTGTGTGTGTGTGTGTGTGTGTGTGTGTGTGTGTGTGTGTGTGTGTGTGTGTGTGTGTGTGAGAGAGAGAGAGGAGGGAGAGCTCAGAATGCTCCCATTGTTTCTGTAAGTGGATGGAGTCGGAGATGTAGGCCAAACCAGTAGCCTTCCTCTTTATCAGAGCCAGATGTGAAGGGCCTTGTTCCTCCAAACCAGCAGCCTTCCTCTTTATCAGAGCCAGATGTGAAGGGCCTTGTTCCTCCAAACCAGCAGCCTTCCTCTTTATCAGAGCCAGATGTGGAGGACCTTGTTCCTCCAAACCAGTTGCTAATTATAACAACACACACATGCAAGCATACACAACTGACACCAATATTTTAGAAGCTATGACAGAATGAGGTGAGCTTGTCATTAGTCACCCCGCCTGTCTAAACTAAACAGTCAGAGGGATGAATATAGAAGTGAATCATTTCTGTGCAGCTGTTACTTCCTAGCAATATAAAAATACACAACTTTCCCAATAAACGTCCCTCTCTCTTTGAAGTCTGAGTGGAGGAAGAATGACAAAGGGGTGTAAAGAATAAAGAGGACTCCCTCCCTCCCAGCTTGGCTAATTAAGTTGTCTTCTCTCTCCCTCCGTCGCCCACCCCTGCACTGTGTATACGACTCTCTGTGATCCCATAGACTACACAGAGTAATGATTAGACACTGCACTTTCACCTGAGGGCGACACACAGACCTGACTTTCACCGCCAGACTCAAAGGTAGACGGTTCCATTATCGATCATTATCAAGGCAACCACTGCTCTTGTTTCTGATTCTGAGCAGTAGCCTGCGATGTAGATATGTATGTGGAATACTTTTCTCGTGCTGTAGTTTATGTTTTCATTTTTGTAAATTATTGGATGTAGCGAAAAGTACTGATAAGAGTTGAGTCGACCCTTTCTGCCATTGGCAGTGTTCCAACCCTTTGGCACCAGACTCAGTTGACTAAGGGGGAGAGAGGGAATAACTCTAAATCCCATGGGAAGTCCCAGCTCTCACGCACAGAGAAACCAAAGCCACAGACTTCACTACATTGTACACCCTTGGTAAAAAGGAAGAAAATTAAAATGTTATCATTAACAGTGTACCGGAGGCAACTCAGGACAAAAAAACATGAGAAACAAAACTCATAAAACTCATCTTTAAAAATCTACTGAAACGTTCATCTGCCAAGAAAACAAATATTAAAATCTCCCCCCCCCCACCCCCCGGCAGTAAAAGCAGTTTAAATAATATTTTTTTATTGCTGCTCGCAGCAATGTTTTCATAAGACAATAAAACGAAGACATAAAAAAAAAAAGACTTAATTTACTAAAATACATGATTGGTCGTCGAAGCGGAGGGGGATTATTGCCCGTGGGCGGGGTTATGGCCCTCCCTGTTTTAAGGGCGTGGCGTGGGCGGGGTTATGAGATCCTGTCCCTTAAACCCTTTCACAGCCACACGAGCCATCTCTTCTTCAGTTCCTCTCTGGGTCAGTGGGAGGCCCCTAACACCTGTCAATCACATCCGGTAAACCCATTCACAACGGCACTTCCTTTCTCCTTCTGACCACTTCCTGTGGCTTAAAGCCTTGAGGGTGCTCAGCATCTTTCTAAAAAGGCCGCCGTTTCAGATGCTGCTGTGGGAGTCTGAGGCCTCACCTGGCAAACCTCAGGAGTTCTTTTCACCTATGACGTTAGTGATCTTGACAGCATAGCTACTACTTTAGAGCAGTTGGCTGTAAATTGTAGCTCCACTGTTTACACCTGATGGTTCTAGAGGTCTTTAGAGCAAAGTCAATAGACAGCTATAATGAGGAGGGCTTGAGGTGGAGCCAAGAACCAGTATACTTATCAAATGTATAATTGGTGGGTGCTATCAAACACACCCAGGATACAGCACACTGAAGGACATGGATGTGTTTTACAATTTGACGGAGTTTCGTTATTGTTCGTTATAAAATAAGCTCAGCTCCCATGATGCTTTGGGGCCAGGGCGCGTGCATGCGAGGTCACCATTTGCTGTGCAAAATCCAAAGCAGCCTAATTGGTCAAGAGTCCCAACTCATTTACATACAGAACACACATTGACCACTCTCCAAGAGCCCTGCTTCTCTCTTCTATTTCCCCTCTTAGAAATCCTCTGACATCAGCTCCGCCTGAACCCTGCATTCTCATGGTATAGGATCTCCCCTTCCTCATTTATTACCTTCAGGACAATGCTGATTGGATAACAAAGACTCTTTCACATCCAATCGGATCCAGCACCTTTCCTCAATCTCTGTCCCTCCCATTCACCTCAGCCCTTCCTATTCACCCCCAGAAACAGTGACGACAGTTTTTGAATAAAGCTTTCGCAAAAATATCCATTCTCCTCTCTCTCAGTTATTTTTTTTCTTCTCTTATTAAAAGTGGATCGTGCCCAGAGTCCCAGCTGGCTAGTCAAGTCCTGGTCCTCTAGTCGTTAGTCCAGTCGCAGATAGCTTGGCGTGGAGTAGTTGAACATAAGGAAGTCCAGTTTATACAGCTGGAAGAGCTGGCTGTGCTGCCGGGAGCTGATGTTGCTGAAGAACTGGGCCGTCATGCTGTCTGTGGTGCGGGTGGACTTGGCGTAGGTCGGGAAGCGCACCGACTCGCCCACCCCCGCCAGCCGCAGAACGTACTTGGCGTCTTCCTCCAGGGTTTCGTACTTGCCCACCAGGTCATAGTGGATGTGACAGGGGTGGCACAGCTGGTACACCGTCTGCCAGTGCTCGTTGAGCGGGCCGTCGCGTTGCGTGGCCGGGTCGACAAGATACTCGGCGAACTCCCGGAACTTGACGTCGGCGCCGTTGAGCAGCGCCTCCTGCGTGGCGTTCTTGCGGTAGCGGCGGACGATCTTGGTGCCGAAGCGGCGGTGGAAGGAGGAGTTGTACTTGAGGGTGAACTTGTTGCGGTAAGCGGAGACGAGCCTCTCGAAGGGCTCCCGGACAAACAGGAACTTGAGGTAGCTCTTGAGGCGGTGGTTGATCTCAGCAATGCTGTACTGGTTCAGATATTTCAGGTTGGACGGGACGTGGGCCTCGTTGGAAGGGATCTCCATAGGGTCACTGGGATGGAGAGAAATAAAGACCATGAGGAACAGAATTAAAAACAACACAAACAATGAAAATTATCTAAAGTGTAGTAAGAGAGGTAGTCATAGAAACAGCAGTTATAAACACTGAGTATGGAAAACATTAGGAACACCTGCTTTTTCTATGACAGACTGACCAGGTGAATCCAGGTGAAATCTATGATCCCTCATTGATGTCCCTTGTTAAAGAAGGATTTTTAAGCCTTGAGACAATTGAGACATGGATTGTGTCTGTTTGTCATTCAGAGGGTGAATTGGCAAGACAACATATTTAAGTGCCTTTGAACGGGGTATGGTAGTAGGTGCCAGGTGCACCGGTTTGTGTCAAGAACTGCAACGCTGCTGGGTTTTTCACGCTCAACAGTTTCCCGTGTGTATCAAGAATGGTCCACCACCCAAAGGACATCCAGTCAACTTGACACAACTATGGGAAGCATTGGAGTCAACATGGGCCAGCATCCCTGTGGAACGCTTTCAACACCTTGTAGAGTCCATGTCCCGATGAACTGTTCTGAGGGCAGAAGGGGGAGATGCAACTCAATATTAGGATGTTATGTGACAGCGTAGTCGTATCAGTAGTAGTATTATAAAATAAAACATTATCCACTATTCAGCTTTTCTTTTGACATCTTTAATCGTTTATTTATTGTGTTCCTTTCGGAAAATGAGTCTTGCATGTTATGTCAAATCTCAATAGTAGTTTCCTGACCTGTACTTGCCGCGTCCCGTGAGGACCATCATGACGCGTTTCCAGTTGGTACAGGCCACCTTGGGGACATAGCAGTAGATGAGCTCATGCTCCTCATCCACCACCAGGTGTTTGAGGTCACCAGGGGTCAAGACCCGGCGCTTGCGGCTGGATGCACTCTGGGCCCGACATGACTCTGCTACCTGGTCTCTCCTCCCCTGGTGGAGGATGGCGGCACTGGAGAACTCCGACTGGGAGAGAGAGAAGAAGAAGAAGAAGAGAGATATATTAATCTTCTGGAATACCAATGATGATCTATGGGGAGCTGACTAATACAATATGCATAGTTCCCATTTCATTCAACAGTAGCTCACTTGATCCACACATTTCAGTGTAAAGAAAGAAGAATGGGGGAAGAAGGGAGGGAATCATGGAAAGGGGAGAGGAGGAAGTGAGGGAGGGTTGTTCTTGATCTAAAGTGCAGGAATGTTTTCTTAGAGCTGGTGATTATTTTTGCTCTGTACCCTGAATAACCCTTTCAGGGAATTCCCTTGTATCCCCGAGGACTCTAAATCGATCAGATCGTGTCCTGTGTCGCTCCACATTCTCAGACACACACACGTGCACACACAGCACGACAGCCAGTCAGTGCCACAGCTGTATGCCATACCAGAGAGTAGAGAATAGGGCTAGGCCTTTGAGGAGGGTTGCTAAAATAACTCATGTCTGGGACCACCTCCGTGCTCTCAGCACTTAACCAAACTAAAAGCCTTGTGTTAGTACTTGAACCCCCCCCCTTAACCATTTATCAAGTGACACGTATATACAGTATATGGCATCTAAGTAAACGTGAACAAATCATGCTTTGTACACCTAAATATAACTGTGAGACAGGTTCTGCCAGTTAAAATCAATTAGCTATTGGAGAGATAATGTGGATATGATCAAACATAAAGCTCAAAGAGCAGACGCTGTGGGGTTATGATTGATACGCTTCACGTCACAGTCCATTACCCTTTAAGTAAAACCCATTCCCTTTAAGAGGTCATCAGAGACTGATGGTCATGAGTCACTGAAACATCAACGCTGAGATAGTACTGCTGTTATGGTCCCACGGGTGAAGTCTATTGTGCATCTAAAAATTGCATCATGATCCCTATAAAGCGCACTACTTTTGATCAGGCCCTGGGCCCCAAAGTAGTGCACTATTTCAGACGCACTCTATGTCTTTATCTGAGTTCCTGTCCTAAACACAGGTATGAACAGGTACTGTACTGTGGTACTGTACTGGACTGAGCTACAGCCATACACATCATAGAGACAGGGCTGAGCTACAGCCATACACACCAGGGAGACAGGACTGAGCTACAGCCATACACACCAGGGAGACAGGACTGAGCTACAGCCATACACACCAGGGAGACAGGACTGAGCTTTACCCATACACATCAGAGAGACAGGACTGAGCTTTACCCATACACATCAGAGAGACAGGACTGAGCTACAGCCATACACATCAGAGAGACAGGACTGAGCTACAGCCATACACATCAGAGAGACAGGACTGAGCTTTACCCATACACATCAGAGAGACAGGACTGAGCTTTACCCATACACATCAGAGAGACAGGACTGAGCTTTACCCATACACATCAGAGAGACAGGACTGAACTACAGCCATACACATCAGAGAGACAGGACTGAGCTTTACCCATACACATCAGAGAGACAGGACTGAGCTTTACCCATACACATCAGAGAGACAGGACTGAACTACAGCCATACACATCAGAGAGACAGGACTGAGCTTTACCCATACACATCAGAGAGACAGGACTGAGCTTTACCCATACACATCAGAGAGACAGGACTGAGCTTTACCCATACACATCAGAGAGACAGGACTGAGCTTTACCCATACACATCAGAGAGACAGGACTGAGCTTTACCCATACACATCAGAGAGACAGGACTGAGCTACAGCCATACACATCAGAGAGACAGGACTGAACTACAGCCATACACATCAGAGAGACAGGACTGAGCTTTACCCATACACATCAGAGAGACAGGACTGAGCTACAGCCATACACATCAGAGAGACAGGACTGAGCTTTACCCATACACATCAGAGAGACAGGACTGAGCTACAGCCATACACATCAGAGAGACAGGACTGAGCTACAGCCATACACATCAGAGAGACAGGACTGAGCTACAGCCATACACATCAGAGAGACAGGACTGAGCTACAGCCATACACATCAGAGAGACAGGACTGAGCTTTACCCATACACATCAGAGAGACAGGACTGAGCTTTACCCATACACATCAGAGAGACAGGACTGAGCTACAGCCATACACATCAGAGAGACAGGACTGAGCTACAGCCATACACATCAGAGAGACAGGACTGAGCTTTACCCATACACATCAGAGAGACAGGACTGAGCTTTACCCATACACATCAGAGAGACAGGACTGAGCTTTACCCATACACATCAGAGAGACAGGACTGAGCTACAGCCATACACATCAGAGAGACAGGACTGAACTACAGCCATACACATCAGAGAGACAGGACTGAGCTTTACCCATACACATCAGAGAGACAGGACTGAGCTACAGCCATACACATCAGAGAGACAGGACTGAGCTTTACCCATACACATCAGAGAGACAGGACTGAGCTTTACCCATACACAGCAGAGAGACAGGACTGAGCTTTACCCATACACAGCAGGGAGACAGGACTGAACTACAGCCATACACATCAGAGAGACAGGACTGAGCTTTACCCATACACATCAGAGAGACAGGACTGAGCTTTACCCATACACATCAGAGAGACAGGACTGAGCTTTACCCATACACATCAGAGAGACAGGACTGAGCTACAGCCATACACATCAGAGAGACAGGACTGAGCTACAGCCATACACAGCAGAGAGACAGGACTGAGCTACAGCCATACACATCAGAGAGACAGGACTGAGCTTTACCCATACACATCAGAGAGACAGGACTGAGCTACAGCCATACACATCAGAGAGACAGGACTGAGCTACAGCCATACACATCAGAGAGACAGGACTGAGCTACAGCCATACACAGCAGAGAGACAGGACTGAGCTACAGCCATACACATCAGAGAGACAGGACTGAGCTTTACCCATACACATCAGAGAGACAGGACTGAACTACAGCCATACACATCAGAGAGACAGGACTGAGCTACAGCCATACACATCAGAGAGACAGGACTGAGCTTTACCCATACACATCAGAGAGACAGGACTGAGCTACAGCCATACACATCAGAGAGACAGGACTGAGCTACAGCCATACACAGCAGAGAGACAGGACTGAGCTTTACCCATACACATCAGAGAGACAGGACTGAGCTACAGCCATACACATCAGAGAGACAGGACTGAGCTTTACCCATACACAGCAGAGAGACAGGACTGAGCTACAGCCATACACATCAGAGAGACAGGACTGAGCTACAGCCATACACATCAGAGAGACAGAACTGAGCTACAGCCATACACATCAGAGAGACAGGACTGAGCTTTACCCATACACATCAGAGAGACAGGACTGAGCTTTACCCATACACAGCAGGGAGACAAGACTGAGCTTTACCCATACACATCAGAGAGACAGGACTGAGCTACAGCCATACACATCAGAGAGACAGGACTGAGCTTTACCCATACACAGCAGGGAGACAGGATTGAGCTACAGCCATACACATCAGAGAGACAGGACTGAGCTTTACCCATACACAGCAGAGAGACAGGACTGAGCTACAGCCATACACATCAGAGAGACAGGACTGAGCTACAGCCATACACATCAGAGAGACAGGACTGAGCTACAGCCATACACATCAGAGAGACAGGACTGAGCTTTACCCATACACATCAGAGAGACAGGACTGAGCTTTACCCATACACAGCAGAGAGACAGGACTGAGCTACAGCCATACACATCAGAGAGACAGGACTGAGCTACAGCCATACACATCAGAGAGACAGGACTGAGCTTTACCCATACACATCAGAGAGACAGGACTGAACTACAGCCATACACAGCAGAGAGACAGGACTGAGCTTTACCCATACACATCAGAGAGACAGGACTGAGCTACAGCCATACACATCAGAGAGACAGGACTGAACTACAGCCATACACAGCAGGGAGACAGGACTGAACTACAGCCATACACATCAGAGAGACAGGACTGAGCTACAGCCATACACATCAGAGAGACAGGACTGAGCTACAGCCATACACATCAGAGAGACAGGACTGAGCTTTACCCATACACATCAGAGAGACAGGACTGAGCTACAGCCATACACATCAGAGAGACAGGACTGAGCTACAGCCATACACATCAGAGAGACAGGACTGAGCTTTACCCATACACAGCAGAGAGACAGGACTGAGCTTTACCCATACACATCAGAGAGACAGGACTGAGCTTTACCCATACACAGCAGAGAGACAGGACTGAGCTACAGCCATACACATCAGAGAGACAGGACTGAGCTTTACCCATACACATCAGAGAGACAGGACTGAGCTACAGCCATACACATCAGAGAGACAGGACTGAGCTACAGCCATACACATCAGAGAGACAGGACTGAGCTTTACCCATACACATCAGAGAGACAGGACTGAGCTTTACCCATACACATCAGAGAGACAGGACTGAGCTACAGCCATACACATCAGAGAGACAGGACTGAGCTTTACCCATACACATCAGAGAGACAGGACTGAGCTACAGCCATACACATCAGAGAGACAGGACTGAGCTTTACCCATACACATCAGAGAGACAGGACTGAGCTTTACCCATACACATCAGAGAGACAGGACTGAGCTTTACCCATACACATCAGGGAGACAGGACTGAGCTACAGCCATACACATCAGAGAGACAGGACTGAGCTACAGCCATACACATCAGAGAGACAGGACTGAGCTACAGCCATACACATCAGAGAGACAGGACTGAGCTTTACCCATACACATCAGAGAGACAGGACTGAGCTTTACCCATACACAGCAGAGAGACAGGACTGAGCTTTACCCATACACAGCAGGGAGACAGGACTGAACTACAGCCATACACATCAGAGAGACAGGACTGAGCTTTACCCATACACATCAGAGAGACAGGACTGAGCTTTACCCATACACATCAGAGAGACAGGACTGAGCTTTACCCATACACATCAGAGAGACAGGACTGAGCTTTACCCATACACATCAGAGAGACAGGACTGAGCTACAGCCATACACATCAGAGAGACAGGACTGAGCTACAGCCATACACATCAGAGAGACAGGACTGAGCTTTACCCATACACATCAGAGAGACAGGACTGAGCTACAGCCATACACATCAGAGAGACAGGACTGAGCTACAGCCATACACATCAGAGAGACAGGACTGAGCTACAGCCATACACATCAGAGAGACAGGACTGAGCTTTACCCATACACATCAGAGAGACAGGACTGAGCTTTACCCATACACAGCAGAGAGACAGGACTGAACTTTACCCATACACATCAGAGAGACAGGACTGAGCTTTACCCATACACATCAGAGAGACAGGACTGAACTTTACCCATACACATCAGAGAGACAGGACTGAGCTTTACCCATACACATCAGAGAGACAGGACTGAGCTTTACCCATACACATCAGAGAGACAGGACTGAGCTTTACCCATACACATCAGAGAGACAGGACTGAGCTTTACCCATACACATCAGAGAGACAGGACTGAACTACAGCCATACACATCAGAGAGACAGGACTGAGCTACAGCCATACACATCAGAGAGACAGGACTGAGCTTTACCCATACACATCAGGAGACAGGACTGAGCTTTACCCATACACATCAGAGAGACAGGACTGAGCTACAGCCATACACATCAGAGAGACAGGACTGAGCTTTAGCCATACACAGCAGAGAGACAGGACTGAGCTACAGCCATACACATCAGAGAGACAGGACTGAGCTTTACCCATACACAGCAGGGAGACAAGACTGAGCTTTACCCATACACATCAGAGAGACAGGACTGAGCTACAGCCATACACATCAGAGAGACAGGACTGAGCTTTACAGCCATACACAGCAGGGAGACAGGATTGAGCTACAGCCATACACATCAGAGAGACAGGACTGAGCTTTACCCATACACAGCAGAGAGACAGGACTGAGCTTTACCCATACACATCAGAGAGACAGGACTGAACTTTACAGCCATACACATCAGGGAGACAGGACTGAACTACAGCCATACACATCAGAGAGACAGGACTGAGCTACAGCCATACACATCAGAGAGACAGGACTGAGCTTTACCCATACACATCAGAGAGACAGGACTGAGCTTTACCCATACACATCAGAGAGACAGGACTGAGCTTTACCCATACACATCAGAGAGACAGGACTGAGCTACAGCCATACACATCAGAGAGACAGGACTGAGCTTTACCCATACACATCAGAGAGACAGGACTGAGCTTTAGCCATACACAGCAGGGAGACAGGACTGAGCTTTACCCATACACATCAGAGAGACAGGACTGAGCTACAGCCATACACAGCAGGGAGACAGGACTGAGCTTTACCCATACACATCAGAGAGACAGGACTGAGCTTTACCCATACACATCAGAGAGACAGGACTGAGCTACAGCCATACACATCAGAGAGACAGGACTGAGCTACAGCCATACACATCAGAGAGACAGGACTGAGCTTTACCCATACACATCAGAGAGACAGGACTGAGCTACAGCCATACACAGCAGGGAGACAGGACTGAGCATACACATCAGAGAGACAGGACTGAGCTACAGCCATACACATCAGAGAGACAGGACTGAGCTTTACCCATACACATCAGAGAGACAGGACTGAGCTACAGCCATACACATCAGAGAGACAGGACTGAGCTACAGCCATACACATCAGAGAGACAGGACTGAGCTTTACCCATACACATCAGAGAGACAGGACTGAGCTACCCATACACATCAGAGAGACAGGACTGAGCTTTACCCATACACATCAGAGAGACAGGACTGAGCTTTACAGCCATACACATCAGAGAGACAGGACTGAGCTTTACCCATACACATCAGAGAGACAGGACTGAGCTTTACCCATACACATCAGAGAGACAGGACTGAGCTTTACCCATACACATCAGAGAGACAGGACTGAGCTTTACCCATACACATCAGAGAGACAGGACTGAGCTACAGCCATAAACATCAGAGAGACAGGACTGAGCTTTACCCATACACATCAGAGAGACAGGACTGAGCTTTACCCATACACATCAGAGAGACAGGACTGAGCTACAGCCATAAACATCAGAGAGACAGGACTGAGCTTTACCCATACACATCAGAGAGACAGGACTGAGCTTTACCCATACACATCAGAGAGACAGGACTGAGCTACAGCCATAAACATCAGAGAGACAGGACTGAGCTTTACCCATACACAGCAGAGAGACAGGACTGAGCTTTACCCATACACATCAGGGAGACAGGACTGAGCTTTACCCATACACAGCAGAGAGACAGGATTGAGCTACAGCCATACACATCAGGGAGACAGGACTGAGCTTTACCCATACACATCAGAGAGACAGGACTGAGCTACAGCCATACACATCAGGGAGACAGGACTGAGCTTTACCCATACACATCAGAGAGACAGGACTGAGCTACAGCCATACACAGCAGAGAGACAGGACTGAGCTTTACCCATACACATCAGGGAGACAGGACTGAGCTTTACCCATACACATCAGAGAGACAGGACTGAACTACAGCCATACACATCAGAGAGACAGGACTGAGCTTTACCCATACACAGCAGAGAGACAGGACTGAGCTTTACCCATACACATCAGAGAGACAGGACTGAGCTACAGCCATACACATCAGAGAGACAGGACTGAGCTTTACCCATACACAGCAGAGAGACAGGACTGAGCTTTACCCATACACATCAGAGAGACAGGACTGAGCTTTACACATACACAGCAGAGAGACAGGACTGAGCTTTACCCATACACATCAGAGAGACAGGACTGAGCTACAGCCATACACATCAGAGAGACAGGACTGAGCTTTACCCATACACATCAGAGAGACAGGACTGAGCTACAGCCATACACAGCAGGGAGACAGGACTGAGCTACAGCCATACACATCAGAGAGACAGGACTGAGCTACAGCCATACACAGCAGAGAGACAGGACTGAGCTACAGCCATACACAGCAGAGAGACAGGACTGAGCTACAGCCATACACATCAGAGAGACAGGACTGAGCTACAGCCATACACACCAGAGAGACAGGACTGAGCTTTACCCATACACATCAGAGAGACAGGACTGAACTACAGCCATACACATCAGAGAGACAGGACTGAGCTTTACCCATACACAGCAGAGAGACAGGACTGAGCTTTACCCATACACATCAGAGAGACAGGACTGAGCTACAGCCATACACAGCAGAGAGACAGGACTGAGCTTTACCCATACACATCAGAGAGACAGGACTGAACTACAGCCATACACAGCAGAGAGACAGGACTGAGCTACAGCCATACACATCAGAGAGACAGGACTGAGCTACAGCCATACACAGCAGAGAGACAGGACTGAGCTACAGCCATACACATCAGAGAGACAGGACTGAGCTACAGCCATACACATCAGAGAGACAGGACTGAGCTTTACCCATACACATCAGAGAGACAGGACTGAGCTTTACCCATACACATCAGAGAGACAGGACTGAGCTACAGCCATACACAGCAGAGAGACAGGACTGAGCTACAGCCATACACATCAGAGAGACAGGACTGAGCTTTACCCATACACATCAGAGAGACAGGACTGAGCTACAGCCATACACAGCAGGGAGACAGGACTGAACTACAGCCATACACATCAGAGAGACAGGACTGAGCTTTACCCATACACATCAGAGAGACAGGACTGAGCTACAGCCATACACATCAGAGAGACAGGACTGAGCTTTACCCATACACATCAGAGAGACAGGACTGAGCTTTACCCATACACATCAGAGAGACAGGACTGAGCTACAGCCATACACATCAGAGAGACAGGACTGAGCTACAGCCATACACAGCAGAGAGACAGGACTGAGCTACAGCCATACACATCAGAGAGACAGGACTGAGCTTTACCCATACACAGCAGGGAGACAAGACTGAGCTTTACCCATACACATCAGAGAGACAGGACTGAGCTACAGCCATACACATCAGAGAGACAGGACTGAGCTTTACCCATACACAGCAGGGAGACAGGATTGAGCTACAGCCATACACATCAGAGAGACAGGACTGAGCTTTACCCATACACAGCAGAGAGACAGGACTGAGCTTTACCCATACACATCAGAGAGACAGGACTGAACTACAGCCATACACAGCAGGGAGACAGGACTGAACTACAGCCATACACATCAGAGAGACAGGACTGAGCTACAGCCATACACATCAGAGAGACAGGACTGAGCTTTACCCATACACATCAGAGAGACAGGACTGAGCTTTACCCATACACATCAGAGAGACAGGACTGAGCTTTACCCATACACATCAGAGAGACAGGACTGAGCTACAGCCATACACATCAGAGAGACAGGACTGAGCTTTACCCATACACATCAGAGAGACAGGACTGAGCTACAGCCATACACAGCAGGGAGACAGGACTGAGCTTTACCCATACACATCAGAGAGACAGGACTGAGCTACAGCCATACACAGCAGGGAGACAGGACTGAGCTTTACCCATACACATCAGAGAGACAGGACTGAGCTTTACCCATACACATCAGAGAGACAGGACTGAGCTACAGCCATACACATCAGAGAGACAGGACTGAGCTACAGCCATACACATCAGAGAGACAGGACTGAGCTTTACCCATACACATCAGAGAGACAGGACTGAGCTACAGCCATACACAGCAGGGAGACAGGACTGAGCTTTACCCATACACATCAGAGAGACAGGACTGAGCTACAGCCATACACATCAGAGAGACAGGACTGAGCTTTACCCATACACATCAGAGAGACAGGACTGAGCTACAGCCATACACATCAGAGAGACAGGACTGAGCTACAGCCATACACATCAGAGAGACAGGACTGAGCTTTACCCATACACATCAGAGAGACAGGACTGAGCTACAGCCATACACAGCAGGGAGACAGGACTGAGCTTTACCCATACACATCAGAGAGACAGGACTGAGCTACAGCCATACACATCAGAGAGACAGGACTGAGCTTTACCCATACACATCAGAGAGACAGGACTGAGCTTTACCCATACACATCAGAGAGACAGGACTGAGCTTTACCCATACACATCAGAGAGACAGGACTGAGCTTTACCCATACACATCAGAGAGACAGGACTGAGCTTTACCCATACACATCAGAGAGACAGGACTGAGCTTTACCCATACACATCAGAGAGACAGGACTGAACTACAGCCATACACATCAGGGAGACAGGACTGAGCTACAGCCATACACATCAGAGAGACAGGACTGAGCTACAGCCATACAGATCAGAGAGACAGGACTGAGCTACAGCCATACACAGCAGGGAGACAGGACTGAGCTTTACCCATACACATCAGAGAGACAGGACTGAGCTACAGCCATAAACATCAGAGAGACAGGACTGAGCTTTACCCATACACAGCAGAGAGACAGGACTGAGCTTTACCCATACACATCAGGGAGACAGGACTGAGCTACAGCCATAAACATCAGAGAGACAGGACTGAGCTTTACCCATACACATCAGAGAGACAGGACTGAGCTTTACCCATACACATCAGAGAGACAGGACTGAGCTACAGCCATAAACATCAGAGAGACAGGACTGAGCTTTACCCATACACAGCAGAGAGACAGGACTGAGCTTTACCCATACACATCAGGGAGACAGGACTGAGCTTTACCCATACACAGCAGAGAGACAGGACTGAGCTACAGCCATACACATCAGGGAGACAGGACTGAGCTTTACCCATACACATCAGAGAGACAGGACTGAGCTACAGCCATACACATCAGGGAGACAGGACTGAGCTTTACCCATACACATCAGAGAGACAGGACTGAGCTACAGCCATACACAGCAGAGAGACAGGACTGAGCTTTACCCATACACATCAGGGAGACAGGACTGAGCTTTACCCATACACATCAGAGAGACAGGACTGAACTACAGCCATACACATCAGAGAGACAGGACTGAGCTTTACCCATACACAGCAGAGAGACAGGACTGAGCTTTACCCATACACATCAGAGAGACAGGACTGAGCTACAGCCATACACATCAGAGAGACAGGACTGAGCTTTACCCATACACAGCAGAGAGACAGGACTGAGCTTTACCCATACACATCAGAGAGACAGGACTGAGCTTTACCCATACACAGCAGAGAGACAGGACTGAGCTTTACCCATACACATCAGAGAGACAGGACTGAGCTACAGCCATACACATCAGAGAGACAGGACTGAGCTTTACCCATACACATCAGAGAGACAGGACTGAGCTACAGCCATACACAGCAGGGAGACAGGACTGAGCTACAGCCATACACATCAGAGAGACAGGACTGAGCTACAGCCATACACAGCAGAGAGACAGGACTGAGCTACAGCCATACACAGCAGAGAGACAGGACTGAGCTACAGCCATACACATCAGAGAGACAGGACTGAGCTACAGCCATACACATCAGAGAGACAGGACTGAGCTTTACCCATACACATCAGAGAGACAGGACTGAACTACAGCCATACACATCAGAGAGACAGGACTGAGCTTTACCCATACACAGCAGAGAGACAGGACTGAGCTTTACCCATACACATCAGAGAGACAGGACTGAGCTACAGCCATACACAGCAGAGAGACAGGACTGAGCTTTACCCATACACATCAGAGAGACAGGACTGAACTACAGCCATACACAGCAGAGAGACAGGACTGAGCTACAGCCATACACATCAGAGAGACAGGACTGAGCTACAGCCATACACAGCAGAGAGACAGGACTGAGCTACAGCCATACACATCAGAGAGACAGGACTGAGCTACAGCCATACACATCAGAGAGACAGGACTGAGCTTTACCCATACACATCAGAGAGACAGGACTGAGCTTTACCCATACACATCAGAGAGACAGGACTGAGCTACAGCCATACACAGCAGAGAGACAGGACTGAGCTACAGCCATACACATCAGAGAGACAGGACTGAGCTTTACCCATACACATCAGAGAGACAGGACTGAGCTACAGCCATACACAGCAGGGAGACAGGACTGAACTACAGCCATACACATCAGAGAGACAGGACTGAGCTTTACCCATACACATCAGAGAGACAGGACTGAGCTACAGCCATACACATCAGAGAGACAGGACTGAACTACAGCCATACACATCAGAGAGACAGGACTGAGCTTTACCCATACACAGCAGAGAGACAGGACTGAGCTTTACCCATACACATCAGAGAGACAGGACTGAGCTACAGCCATACACATCAGAGAGACAGGACTGAGCTTTACCCATACACATCAGAGAGACAGGACTGAGCTACAGCCATACACATCAGAGAGACAGGACTGAGCTACAGCCATACACATCAGAGAGACAGGACTGAGCTTTACCCATACACAGCAGAGAGACAGGACTGAGCTACAGCCATACACAGCAGAGAGACAGGACTGAGCTTTACCCATACACATCAGAGAGACAGGACTGAGCTACAGCCATACACAGCAGAGAGACAGGACTGAGCTTTACCCATACACATCAGAGAGACAGGACTGAGCTACAGCCATACACATCAGAGAGACAGGACTGAGCTTTACCCATACACATCAGAGAGACAGGACTGAGCTTTACCCATACACAGCAGAGAGACAGGACTGAGCTTTACCCATACACATCAGAGAGACAGGACTGAGCTTTACCCATACACATCAGAGAGACAGGACTGAGCTTTACCCATACACATCAGAGAGACAGGACTGAGCTTTACCCATACACATCAGAGAGACAGGACTGAGCTTTACCCATACACATCAGAGAGACAGGACTGAGCTACAGCCATACACATCAGAGAGACAGGACTGAGCTTTACCCATACACATCAGAGAGACAGGACTGAGCTACAGCCATACACAGCAGAGAGACAGGACTGAGCTACAGCCATACACATCAGAGAGACTAGACTAGTCAAGGACCACATCACCTCCACCCTACCTGACACCCTAGACCCACTCCAATTTGCTTACCGCCCAAATAGGTCCACAGACGATGCAATCTCAACCACACTGCACACTGCCCTAACCCATCTGGACAAGAGGAATACCTATGTGAGAATGCTGTTCATCGACTACAGCTCAGCATTTAACACCATAGTGCCCTCCAAGCTCGTTATCAAGCTCGAGACCCTGGGTCTCGACGCCGCCCTGTGTAACTGGGTACTGGACTTCCTGACGGGCCGCCCCCAGGTGGTGAGGGTAGGCAACAACATCTCCACCCCGCTGATCCTCAACACTGGGGCCCCACAAGGGTGCGTTCTGAGCCCTCTCCTGTACTCCCTGTTCACCCACGACTGCGTGGCCACGCACGCCTCCAACTCAATCATCAAGTTTGCGGACGACACAACAGTG
Source organism: Oncorhynchus nerka (assembly GCF_034236695.1). NCBI lineage: Eukaryota > Metazoa > Chordata > Actinopteri > Salmoniformes > Salmonidae > Oncorhynchus > Oncorhynchus nerka. The sequence continues at coordinate 27,970,254 of NC_088403.1, read as the reverse complement.
GTAGGCTTGATTACCAACAACGACGAGACGGCCTACAGGGAGGAGGTGAGGGCCCTCGGAGTGTGGTGTCAGGAAAATAACCTCACACTCAACGTCAACAAAACTAAGGAGATGATTGTGGACTTCAGGAAATAGCAGAGGGAACACCCCCCTATCCACATCGATGGAACAGTAGTGGAGAGGGTAGTAAGTTTTAAGTTCCTCGGCGTACACATCACAGAAAAACTGAATTGGTCCACCCACACAGACAGCATCGTGAAGAAGGCGCAGCAGCGCCTCTTCAACCTCAGGAGGCTGAAGAAATTCAGCCTGTCACCAAAAGCACTCACAAACTTCTACAGATGCACAATCGAGAGCATCCTGTCGGGCTGTATCACCGCCTGGTTCGGCAACTGCTCCGCCCACAACCGTAAGGCTCTCCAGAGGGTAGTGAGGTCTGCACAACGCATCACCGGGGGCAAACTACCTGCCCTCCAGGACACCTACACCACCCGATGTCACAGGAAGGCCATAAAGATCATCAAGGACAACAACCACCCGAGCCACTGCCTGTTCACCCCGCTATCATCCAGAAGGCGAGGTCAGTACAGGTGCATCAAAGCTGGGACCGAGAGACTGAAAAACAACTTCTATCTCAAGGCCATCAGACTGTTAAACAGCCACCACTAACATTGAGTGGCTGCTGCCAACACACTGACTCAACTCCAGCCACTTTAATAATGGGAATTGATGGGAAATGATGTCAAATATATCACTAGCCACTTTAAACAATGCTACCTAATATAATGTTTACATACCCTACATTATTCATCTCATATGTATACGTATATACTGTACTCTATATCATCTACTGCATCTTTATATAATACATGTATCACTAGCCACTTTAACTATGCCACTTTGTTTACATACTCATCTCATATGTATGTACTGCACTCAATACCATCTACTGCATCTTGCCTATGCCGCTCTGTACCATCACTCATTCATATATCTTTATGTACATATTCTTTATCCCCTTACACTTGTGTCTATAAGGTAGTAGTTTTGGAATTGCTAGCTAGATTACTTGTTGGTTATTACTGCATTGTCGGAACTAGAAGCACAAGCATTTCGCTACACTCACATTAACATCTGCTAACCATGTGTATGTGACAAATAAAATGTGATTTGGGATTTGATTTGATTTTCAGAGAGACAGGACTGAGCTTTACCCATAACCAGCAGGGAGACAGGACTGAACTACAGCCATACACATCAGAGAGACAGGACTGAGCTTTACCCATACACAGCAGGGAGACAGGACTGAGCTACAGCCATACACATCAGAGAGACAGGACTGAGCTTTACCCATACACATCAGAGACAGGACTGAGCTTTACCCATACACATCAGAGAGACAGGACTGAGCTTTACCCATACACATCAGAGAGACAGGACTGAGCTTTACCCATACACATGAGAGAGACAGGACTGAGCTTTACCCATACACATCAGAGACAGGACTGAGCTTTACCCATACACATCAGAGAGACAGGACTGAGCTTTACCCATACACATGAGAGAGACAGGACTGAGCTTTACCCATACACAGCAGGGAGACAGGACTGAACTACAGCCATACACATCAGAGAGACAGGACTGAGCTTTACCCATACACAGCAGGGAGACAGGACTGAGCTACAGCCATACACATCAGAGAGACAGGACTGAGCTTTACCCATACATATCAGAGACAGGACTGAGCTTTACCCATACACATCAGAGAGACAGGACTGAGCTTTACCCATACACATCAGAGAGACAGGACTGAGCTTTACCCATACACATCAGAGAGACAGGACTGAGCTTTACCCATACACATCAGAGACAGGACTAAGCTTTACCCATACACATCAGAGAGACAGGACTGAGCTACAGCCATACACATCAGAGACAGGACTAAGCTTTACCCATACACATCAGAGAGACAGGACTGAGCTTTACCCATACACATCAGAGACAGGACTGAGCTTTACCCATACACATCAGAGAGACAGGACTGAGCTTTACCCATACACATCAGAGACAGGACTGAGCTTTACCCATACACATCAGAGAGACAGGACTGAGCTTTACCCATACACATCAGAGAGACAGGACTGAGCTTTACCCATACATATCAGAGACAGGACTGAGCTTTACCCATACACATCAGAGAGACAGGACTGAGCTTTACCCATACACATCAGAGACAGGACTGAGCTTTACCCATACACATCAGAGAGACAGGACTGAGCTTTACCCATACACATCAGAGAGACAGGACTGAGCTTTACCCATACACATCAGAGACAGGACTGAGCTTTACCCATACACATCAGAGAGACAGGACTGAGCTTTACCCATACACATCAGAGACAGGACTGAGCTTTACCCATACACATCAGAGAGACGGGACTGAGCTTTACCCATACACATCAGAGAGACAGGACTGAGCTACAGCCATACACATCAGAGAGACAGGACTGAGCTACAGCCATACACATCAGAGAGACAGGACTGAACTACAGCCATACACAGCAGGGAGACAGGACTGAGCTTTACCCATACACAGCAGAGAGACAGGAATGAGCTTTACCCATACACAGCAGGGACACAGGGCTGAGCTTTACCCATACACAGCAGGGACACAGGGCTGAGCTACAGCCATACACAGCAGGGAGACAGGACTGAGCTTTACCCATACACAGCAGAGAGACAGGACTGAGCTTTACCCATACACAGCAGGGACACAGGGCTGAGCTTTACCCATACACATCAGAGAGACAGGACTGAGCTTTACCCATACACAGCAGGGACACAGGACTGAGCTTTACCCATACACAGCAGGGACACAGGGCTGAGCTTTACCCATACACAGCAGGGACACAGGGCTGAGCTACAGCCATACACAGCAGGGACACAGGACTGAGCTTTACCCATACACAGCAGGGACACAGGGCTGAGCTTTACCCATACACAGCAGGGACACAGGGCTGAGCTTTACCCATACACAGCAGGGACACAGGGCTGAGCTACAGCCATACACAGCAGGGACACAGGACTGAGCTTTACCCATACACAGCAGGGACACAGGGCTGAGCTTTACCCATACACAGCAGGGAGACAGGACTGAGCTTTACCCATACACAGCAGGGACACAGGGCTGAGCTTTACCCATACACAGCAGGGACACAGGGCTGAGCTTTACCCATACACAGCAGGGACACAGGGCTGAGCTTTACCCATACACAGCAGGGACACAGGGCTGAGCTAGTTCAACAAGGCATGCTAAGTTCCCTGTGTCTTTCTACTGTATCTTTCTCTGTCATCTCTCTCCCATCTCCCATCTCTCGACATGTCAACTCCACTTCTCAGCCAATTAGTTTGAGAGGCCCGAGCGACTGAACAAACGAGTGATGCTTGATAATGAACGAGTCGGAGGGAGAAAAAAAAGTGACACCCTCCTCCTCCTCTTCACCATCATCTTTTTTCTCCCCCTCTTTTTCTTTGTCTTATCTCCATTACTCCATTGTCATGCCACATCACATCAAAGCTGACTGGGAGGGAGAGACACTGTGAATACCAGCTCCTTGTTACGTGGAATGTTCACTTTGGCTCCTCGCAGGGCTATAAAGGCCCTAGATCACACTGAGCAGAACCTCATGGAGCCAAAGAACATCTCTCCACCTCTCTCAGTGGGTAACAAGCACTATAATTAACAGAGAGACAGAGAGAGAGAGAATCTTGCCATGACTCCCTCTTCCCGTTGGATAGTTAACTTCCTGTCGTTTCATCTCCTCTCCTATCTGAGGAGCGAGGGAAGCTCTTATGTGGTGGTAATGATGGGAGGATGGAGAGATAGAAAAGGATATCAGAGATGTGTCTCTCCATAGCAGAGATGGAAGTCAGAACTCACAGGCCCTAAGTGATTCTGCCATGCTGTTCCTATGGGAGAACAGACACTATCCAAGTCTGTCTCTGAGTCTCAACCTACAGCAACACACTGTTGGAGTAACAACGCAGGCATTCGGTCTGCGTAATGGTAAGTACATGAGCACAGCGCTCCTCTCCTTGCCTGTGGTAGAAAGAGTCCTCCTAGGGATCTGGATGAGCACATCGCTCTTTGACGGTCTCTCCCTCTCTGTCGTCAAGTGGTTTCTCAAACCCTCGCATCAGATCAGCACTTCCTCTGTAACTACAACAAAGTCCAGGTCGATTAAGAGTCTGTGTGCGTGAGGTCTGCAGTCTCCGACGGCATCTCTTGTTCCATTCCCTCAGGGCGAGCTGTCAGTCAAAAACGCCAGCCCGTCTGATAGTGTCCGTAGTTCTCAGAGTAGTACAACTGACACAAAACCCTCGAACCACATGTGTCTGCAGCAACATTTCCAGTTTGCTAAAAATCAGTGCGTCCCTCCCTGACTCCACGAGTCCATTTATTCCCAGATGTATGAATATGCTCATATCAAGTCAAGCCTGTCCCATTTCCACACGTCAAGCTAGCTTTTGGTGATGAGCCAAGGGACTGTGTGTTTTTGTATTCACAGAAAGAGTTCTCTCCTGGAACGGCACTTTTGTTAGTGAAATGTGTGAGTAATAAGGAGTTATTAATATATGCGTTTCCCATGTTTCATTTCATAATTGACTTTCTGTCACGGCTTAACAGTCTTACTGAGGTTTGTTATGATGTTGAAATATGCGATTGCTCCCCTTCTGCACAGCAAAGCTATAATAAATAGCCCACTGCAGTTCTGCTGATGGTCGCAAACACTAACGACACAAACTCTTTATAGGCACAGGTGGCTAGAGGGGAGGGGAGGAGGGGAGGGAGAGACTAAAGGCTGGCGGCCTACATGGATACAGTACAACTTGATTCACTCTGTTTTAGAGCAAATATAGGATACAGTTGAAGTCGGAAGTTTACATACACCATAGCCAAATACATTTAAACTCAGTTTTTCACAATTTCTGACATTTAATCCTAGTACAAATTCCCGGTCTTAGCTCAGTTAGGATCACCACTTTATTGTAAGAATGTGAAATGTCAGAATAATAGTAGAGAGAATGATTTATTTCAGCTATTATTTCTTTCATCACATTCCCAGTGGGTCAGAAGTTTACATACATTCAATTAGTATTTGGTAGCTTTGCCTTTAAATTGTTTAACTTGGGTCAAACGTTTTGGGTAGCCTTCTACAAGCTTCCCACAATAAGTTGGGAGAATTTTGGCCCGTTCCTCCTGACAGAGCAGGTGTAACCGAAGCTTGTAGAAGGCTACCCAAAACGTTTGACCCTCCTTGCTCGCACACGCTTTTTCAGTTCTGCCCACAGATTTTCTATAGGATTGAGGTCAGGGCTTTGTGATGGTCACTCCAATACCTTGACTTTGTTGTCCTTATTAAGCCATTTGCCACAAAAGTAATTGTCCATTTGGAAGACCCATTTCCAACCAAACTTTAACTTCCTGACTGATGTCTTGAGATGTTGCTTCAATATATCCACATAATTTTCATCCCTCATGGTGCATCTATTTTGTGAAGAGCACCAGTCCCTCTTGCAGCAAAGCACCCCCACAACATGATGGTGCCCCCCCCCCCCCCGTGCTTCACGGTTGGGACGGTGTTCTTCAGTTTGCAAGCCTCCCCCTTTTTCCTCCAAACATAACGATGGTCATTATGGCAAAACAGTTATATTTTTGTTTCATCAGACCAGAGGACATTTCTCAAAAAAGTACGATCTTTGGCCACGTGCAGTTGCAAACCGTAGTCTGGCTTTTTTATGGCGATTTTGGAGAAGTGGCTTCTCCTTCCTGAACAGCCTTTCAGGTTATGTCGATATAGGACTCGTTTTACTGTGGATATAGATACGTTTGTACCCGGTTCCTCCAGCATCTTCACAAGGTCCTTTGCTGTTGTTTTGGGATTGATTAGCACTTTTCGCACCAAAGTACGTTCATCTCTAGGAGACAGAATACGTCTCCTTCCTGTCCCGGTATGACGGCTGCGTGGTCCCATGGTGTTTATACTTGCGTACTATTGCTTGTACAGATGAACGTGGTACCTTCAGGCATTTGGAAATTGCTCCCAAGGATGAACCAGACTTGTGGGGGTCTACAATTTTTGGTCTTGGCTGATTTCTTTTGATATTCCCATAATGTCAAGTAAATAGGCACTGAGTTTGAAGATAGGCCTTGAAATACATCCACAGGTACACCTCCAATTGACTCAAATGATGTCAATTAGCCTATCAGAAGCTTCTAAAGCCATGACATACATTTCAGGAATTGTCCAAGCTGTTTAAAGGCACAACTTAGTGTATGTAACCGTCTGACCCACTGGAATTGTGATACAGTGAATTATAAGTGAAACAATCTGTCAGCAAACAAATGTTGGGAAAATGACTTGTTGTATTGCATGCACAAAGTAGATGTCCTAACCAACTTGGTAAAACTATAGTTTCTTAAAAAAAACATTTGTGGAGTGGTTGAAAAACGAGTTCTAATGACTCCAACCTAAGCGTATGTAAACTTCCGACTTCAAATGTGAGAGAGAGAGAGAGAGAGAGAGAGAGCGGGACGGGAGAGAGAGAGAGAGAGGGGAGAGAGAGAGAGGGACGGGAGAGAGAGAGAGGGGGGAGAGAGAGAGGGATGGGAGAGAGAGAGAGGGGGAGAGAGAGAGAGGGACGGGAGAGAGAGAGAGAACTAAGAAAGAGAGACAGGGACAGAGAGTGATAAAAAATAAGATAAGTGTAAGATGTGCATCATTAAGAAAGAAGGAGAAAGACCGACAGAGAGGGAAGGAATGGAAAGGAAAGAGGCAGAAAGACAGACAGAGAGAGAGGGAAGGAATGGAAAGGAAAGAGGGAGGACAGACAGGTAGAGGGAAGGAATGGAAAGGAAAGAGGCAGAAAGACAGACAGAGAGAGAGGGAAGGAATGGAAAGGAAAGAGGGAGAAGGACAGACAGGTAGAGGGAAGGAATGGAAAAGAAAGAGGGAGAAAGACAGACAGAGAGAGAGAGGGAAGGAATGGAAAGGAAAGAAGGAGAAGGACAGACAGGTAGAGGGAAGGAATGGAAAGGAAAGAGGGAGAAAGACAGACAGAGAGAGAGGGAAGGAATGGAAAGGAAAGAGGGAGAAGGACAGACAGGTAGAGGGAAGGAATGGAAAGGAAAGAGGGAGAAAGACAGACAGAGAGAGAGGGAAGGAATGGAAAGGAAAGAGGGAGAAAGACCGACAGAGAGGGAAGGAATGGAAAGGAAAGAGGGAGAAAGGCCGACAGAGAGAGAGGGAAGGAATGGAAAGGAAAGAGGGAGAAGGACAGACAGGTAGAGGGAAGGACTGGAAAGGAAAGAGGGAGAAAGACAGACAGAGAGAGAGGGAAGGGAATGGAAAGGAAAGAGGGAGAAAGACAGACAGACAGAGAGAGAGGGAAGGAATGGAAAGGAAAGAGGGAGAAAGACAGACAGAGAGAGAGGGAAGGAATGGAAAGGAAAGAGGGAGAAAGACTGACAGAGAGGGAAGGAATGGAAAGGAAAGAGGGAGAAAGACAGACAGAGAGAGAGGGAAGGAATGGATAAGAGCGTCTGCTAAATGACTGAAATGTAAATGTAATGAAAGGAAAGAGGGAGAAGGACAGACAGGTAGAGGGGAGGGACGGAAAGAGGGAGATGGACAGACAGGGAAAGGAGAAAGTCAGACAGCCATAAGTGTAGGCAGGAAATCCTTGTCTGCATGTCAGTCCGAAATGGACAGAAACACCCATCTGTTATATCCTGCTCCTGAACATACTGTATATTACACCATACATCTGATGAAACTCTGAAATGGCTCCAACTTTGCAATTGTTCTACCTCTTGTGTGTGTGTGTGTGTGTGTGTGTGTGTGTGTGTGTGTGTGTGTGTGTGTGTGTGTGTGTGTGTGTGTGTGTGTGTGTGTGTGTGGTGTGTGTGTTTGGGGTCTCATACCAACAATTACATTCACAACAAACTTCTCCCTGAGGCCAACATTTAGCCTACTGTATGTACACACCTTACAATACCCTCCATTTCAATCAGCTACAGTATACAACACCAAAACAAAAGATACACATTAAGCTCTTGGCATCCTATACATTAGCCTATAGAAAACACAAAGGAGAACATACATAGTACCCATGATAGCCCTACACTAAACCCAGCCTTCCCTCCCTCTAGTGCAGTATTAAGCAATGATTTAACACACACACGGACGGACGGGTGCACGGACACACAAACACACACCCAACCCTTGCCCTTACAGGCCCTAGTCCATAACAAGATAGAGAAGTTTGTTACATAATGCCCTCCGAGCGCACCACCACGCAGGATATATGCTTTAATTCAAACAAAATACAAGAAAGGCTAATAGTTTGACACCACCTGTTCTGATTCTCTCACCAAACATTCATTCAAGAAGATCCAAAATCATATTCCCATGAAAGTGATTGAGATCAATCAAATGACTGACTTGGAGATGCAGTTTCGACGTTTCACCGGTGAAAACGTGAAGAATAATCATTCACGATTGACAATGATGGTGGCCTATTTTGACTTTAGGTAGCCTCTTCTGAATTGGATGTTTGAGGGTATTAAAAAAGGAACATTTTCTTGAGTAAATGTGAGTGGGCATAGGCAAACGTTGCAATTGGAGGATGCATTTTATGCACATGCTGTAATGACAGGCTAATCAGTCTGCCGGTACAAACTTTGAGTAAATGATGACGTCATTTACAAAAACTGCTCCCGCACCACTGTCTACACCCATAGACCTGCATCTGAAGTGTGTGTGTGTGTGTGTGTGTGTGTGTGTGTGTGTGTGTGTGTGTGTGTGTGTGTGTGTGTGTGTGTGTGTGTGTGTGTGTGTGTGTGTGTGTGTGTGTGTGTGTGTGTGTGTGTGTGTGTGTGTGTGTGTGTGTGCGTGTGAGTGTGTCAGTGACGGCAGTCTGCCTCCCCCCTAGTCCATTGGACCTTGCTGGTCCTCCAGTCTCAAGGCAGATGTAATGTACATCCTGTGAGTGAAGGCAGCCATTTTGTGCCCGTGCCCCAGAATAGAAGAAACGCAGTTGGCAGGGTAACTGCTTGGCTGGCTGACACACACACTCTCTCTCACTGCATGTACTGTCAGTCCCTGTAGTCCATTTGGGCTTAAAACAATGTCATTGATCACCCTTGAGATGTTTCTACAACTTGATTGGAGTCCACCTGTGGTAAATTCAATGTATTGGACATGATTTGGAAAGGCACACACCTGTCTATATAAGGTCCCACAGTTAACAGTGCATGTCAGAGCAGAAACCAAGCAATGAGGTTGAAGGAATTGTCCGTAGAGCTCCGAGACAGGATTGTGTCGAGACACAGATCTGGGGAAGGGTGCCAAAAAAAGGCCTGCAGCGTTAAAGGTCCCCAAGAACAGTTTGGTACATAACAGACTGGATCATGTTATCGACCAGGTCGGGCTCAGTCACATGTCTGGATGGATGGCCTACTGTATGGGTCAACACATAACTGAATAATCTGACTGACATCAAATCAATAACTAGCATCCTACTACAACTCACTCACTCAGTCAGTCAGTGTGTGTTTTCACCCATTCTCTCCTAATCCACAGCTAAGAAGCCCCTTGAGCCTATTACATTTAATCTCACACAATAACACAACAATCTGGTTTTGCGACATTCACCAAGGGTGAAAAGAGCAGAAAATAGAAAACAATTTATTTTCCCACCCAGCCGAGGAACTGCACAGCTGGCAAAGGCATTGTCTGAATGTCATTTTCAATTTTCTCATGCTCTGCTCCTAAATTGTATTTTGGAAGCAACTAAAGCATCTGCTTTGGTCAGGGATAAACACGTCAGCGTGCTGCAAGCTGTACATTTCCCAATGTCAGATTCTGCTGTGTGTGTGAGCTGCTCTCGGGCTCTCCACATTGCAGTGCAGCCGGAGTGCGGAGGAGCGACACAGAGCAGGTAAAACTTTCCCTGGAAAAATGTATTCTGATCCATTCTAAATAAAGTATATTTAATTACAACTAAAATTCCATGACAAACTAAATAAATATGTATAGCAGCCTAGAGGTAAATGGTGGCTTCTTCCTCGTCTTTTCTCTGTCGATTGTAAGAAGGATGAAGAACTATAGACTAGCCTACTGGTTAGAGCGTTGGGCCAGTAACCAAAAGGTTGCTGGATTGAATCCCTGAGCTGACAAGGTAAAAATCTGTCGTTCTGCCCCTGAGCAAGGCAGTTAACCCACTGGCGCCGAAGACATGGATGTCGATTAAGGCAGCCCCCCGCACCTCTCTGAATCAGAGGGGTAAAAGCAGAAGACACATTTCAGTTGAATGCATTCAGCTGTACAACTGACAAGGTATCCGTCGGAGGCTTGACAACTTTGGCCAATGGAAAAGAAATTCACCATGTGTCTGCCTTGATGTTCATTAAACACCATGGACCCCCCATGACACCGTTCTGCCAAGGACACCCAAACCTGAGTGGCCACCACATAGCCCAAGGAGCCTGACCCTCTCTGGGGAATTTGCTATAGCCCTGCTTGGGATATTCAGCTACTATTGGTAGAGACACAGGGCCCATTCTAGCTTGGTAAGCCTATGTCAGGGTGGGAAATTGGAAATGTGAATTGGGCCAAGTTGGAGGTAATGGTGTCAGGTACCCTAGCAGATAAGAGCGTTGGGCAAGTAACCAAAAGGTTGCCGGTTTGAATCCCGAGCCGGCAAGGAGGAAAGATCTGCAGTTCTGCCCCGGGGATGATTTCATTTTCAAAGTTATATATCTTGAAATCTTGATTGCTAACAAGCAAAACATTTTGGGACTAGGTCAACAATGGACTAATGAAACAAAAACTAAATGAGTGGAAATGTCCTTTAAAATGCCAATTCATTAAGATCTGTTGCCCAAAAGCCTAATAGTCCTACTCATGACTTATTATTACAAATAGAAGATTAACTTCTCACAACAGTGGTCATTTATTAAAGTTAGATCAAAGCTGAAGCAATGTCTCGCAAGATCACAATGATTCATTCACATTTTATATATCGAAGGAATTGTCTGTAGAGATCCGAGACAGGATTGTGTCGAGGCACAGATCTGGGGAAGGGTACCAAAAAAAATTCTGCAGCATTGAAGGTCCCCAAGAACACAGTGGCCTCCATCATTATTAAATGGAAGAAGTTTGGAACCCCCAAGCCACTTCCTAGAGCTGGCTGCCTGGCCAAACTGAGCAATCGGGGGAGGTGACCAAGAACCTGATGGTCACTCTGACAGAGCTCCAGAATTCCTCTGTGGAGATGGGAGAACCTTCCAGAAGGACAACCATCTCTGCAGCACTCCACCAATCAAGCCTTTATGGTAGAGTGGCCAGACAGAAGCCACTCCTCAGTAAAAGGCACATGACAGCCTGCTTGGAGTTTGCCAAAAAGCACCTAAAGACTCAGACCATGAGAAACAAGATTCTCTTGTTTGATGAAACCAATATTAAAACTATTCGGCATTAATGTCAAGTGTCACATCTGGAGGAAACCTGTCACCATCCCTACGGTGAAGCACAGTGGTGGCAGCATCATGCTGTGGGGGTGTTTTTCAGCAGCAGCGACAGGGAGACTAGACAGGATCGAGGCAAAGAGTGGTCCTTGATGAAAACCTGCTCCAGAGCACTCAGGACCTCTGACTCTAAGACAATGACCCTAAGCACACAGCCAAGACAATGCAGGAATGGCTTCGGGACAAGTCTCTTAATGTCCTTGAGTGGCCCAGCCAGAGCCCGGACCTGAACCCGATCTAACATCTCTGGAGAGACATGAAAAAAGCTGTGCAGCGACGCTCCCCATCCAACCTGACAGAGCTTGAAAAGATCTGCAGAGAAGAATGGGAGAAACTCCCCAAATGCAGGTGTGCCAAGCTTGTAGTATTATACCCAAGAAGACTCAAGACTGTAATCGCTGCCAAAGGTGCTTTAACAAAGTAGTGAGTAAAGGGTCTGAATACTTATGTAAATTTGATATCAGTTTTTTTTTTTTTTTTACACATTTACAAAAATGTCTAAAAATCTTTTTTTGCTTTGTCATTATGGGGTATTGTGTGTAGATTGATGAAGGATTTAAAAAAAAAATCAATTCTAGAATTAGGCTGTAATGTAACAACATTTGGAAAAGGTAAAGGGGTCTGAAACCTTTGCGAATGCACTGTACGTGTATTAAAGTAGTAAAAAGTGAAATATCTGGTCCCATATTCATTGCATGCAATGACTATTTCAAGCTTGTGACTACAAATGTGTTGGATGCATTTGCTGTATGTTTTGGTTGAGTTTCAGATTATTTTGTGCCAAATAGCTATTAAATGGTAAATAATGTATTGTGTCATTTTGGAGTCACTTAAATGAGAATAGAATATGTTTCTCAACACTTCTACATCAATGTGGATGCTACCATGATTTACGGGTAATCCTGAATGAATCGTGAATAAGGACGAGTGAGAAGGTTAGATGCACAAAATATCATACAGCAGATTATGACAATTCTAAATACATGTATATTTATTCTAAAGGCAAATTAGATTTTCGGATTAAAACTCAGTCGGTGTCATTGACAGGAGAAACGATCAGAGGGGCAGAGTTTTTACCACCATCATTAAAGACAGGTAGAAAAATGGATAGAGTTTATCAGTGGTGCAGCCAGTGAAAGAGTAGAGACCTGGCCTCCTCATCATAAAAGGAAACCTGACCCTCCACATAATCAACAAACACCCCCACCTTCTGGGGCTTCTCTCTCAGGGAGAGGGGGACATCAGGACCAGCTAGAGCCTTGTACACATTTCCTTTTCTCAGCCACACAGTCCAGTATCCATTCTTATGGCTCAGTGTGATCCTCCCCTTCCTGTGGATGGACTCTCTGGCCACTCCTAAATCCCATTCAGTCTTCCCCTTAACTGTCACCTCATAGTAAAATCTCCCTGTAGAGAAGCCCTCCATTCCTAAGACATTTACACTTTTATTAAACCTCTTTTGGGTATTCGGACGATTCGTCCGTGTGTCTCCATGTCTCACCTGTTTCCCATCCTCAGACAGGATGTGTTTGGGATGTGCTGTATCAGGGTCCAGAGTCATATCCACTGCACACCACAGGGCCCTGTGTGGACGGAACATTCTTAACAGGATTCCTTGTAATGCTGTAAAGTCCCAAAAAACTTTCAGCCTCACTCATAACGATGCCTATTTTCTAAGATGTCTTCTTTGTTTGCGATGTGCAGTTTGAAAACCAATGCAATAAATAATACAAAATCCACCTTTTTAACATGCTACATGTCAGGATCCTATTGGCTAGTAACATTTACTGATGTCTCTAATCTAACTACCATGGTTTCTTCAACATTACTCCCTTCCACTCTTGTTACTACCTCTGGATAGGAGACATGCTGGACAGCCTTTATTCTTGTCACCTCAGTCTCCTTCATCCTAACAGGGTCATGAATTCGGGTGTATGATCCCCACCATCCCCACAATTGCAGCATTTCACCTCAACTGGCACACAATATTCCTGCCATCTACATATACTTGACACACATCCACATAGTTGACATTCATTACAATGCAAGGGTTTGGGCACGAAGGATCTAACAGGATCTCTCGCATAACTCAAATATACATACGAAGGGAGAGAGTCTTCTTCAAAGAACGAAAGAATGGATGGAGTGGGCTTCCTCACTCCATCCACCATACGGGTCAGTCGGCGTGCACCAACCACTGGGCTTCCTCACTCCATCCACCATACGGGTCAGTCGGCGTGCACCAACCACTGGGCTTCCTCACTCCATCCACCATACGGGTCAGTCGGCGTGCACCAACCACTGGGCTTCCTCACTCCATCCACCATACGGGTCAGTCGGCGTGCACCAACCACTGGGCTTCCTCACTCCATCCACCATACGTGGCTCAGTCCATCCACCATACGGGTGTCGGCCACCAACCACTGGGCTTCCTCACTCCATCCACCATACGGGTCAGTCGGCGTGCACCAACCACTGGGCTTCCTCACTCCATCCACCATACGGGTCAGTCGGCGTGCACCAACCACTGGGCTTCCTCACTCCATCCACCATACGGGTCAGTCGGCGTGCACCAACCACTGAGCTTCCTCCATCCACCATACGGGTCACCATACGGGTCAGTCGGCGTGCACCAACCACTGGGCTTCCTCACTCCATCCACCATACCAGTCCACCACTGGGCTTCCTCACCCATCCACCATACGGGTCAGTCGGCGTGGGCTTCCATCCACCACGGGTCAGTCGGCGTGCACCAACCACTGGGCTTCCTCACTCCATCCACCATACGGGTCAGTCGGCGTGCACCAACCACTGGGCTTCCTCGCTCCATCCACCATACGGGTCAGTCGGGCGTGCACCAATCCACTGGGCTTCTTCCTCACTCCATCCACCATACGGGTCAGTCGGTGCCCAACCACTGGGCTTCCTCACCCATCCACCATACGGGTCAGTCGGCGTCACCAACCACTGGGCTTCCTCACTCCATCCACCATACGGGTCAGTCGGCGTGCACCAACCACTGGGCTTCCTCACTCCATCCACCATACGGGTCAGTCGGCGTGCACCAACCACTGGGCTTCCTCACTCCATCCACCATACGGGTCAGTCGGCGTGCACCAACCACTGGGCTTCCTCACTCCATCCACCATACGGGTCAGTCGGCGTGCACCAACCACTGGGCTTCCTCACTCCATCCACCATACGGGTCAGTCGGCGTGCACCAACCACTGGGCTTCCTCGCTCCATCCACCATACGGGTCAGTCGGCACCAACCACTGGGCTTCCTCGCTCCATCCACCATACGGGTCAGTCGGCGTGCACCAACCACTGGGCTTCCCAACCACTGGGCGCTCCATCCACCATACGGGTCAGTCGACGTGCACCAACCACTGGGCTTCCTCACTCCATCCACCATACGGGTCAGTCGGCGTGCACCAACACTGCCTCTATTTCTTCAGTTACATCCTTTGCTCTCACTTCTAGCCCCACTCCAGAGATAACCCCCATGATAGGTGCCCTGCTTCGCAGATCCACACACAACACATTACAATTATATATTTTTTCAGGGGCAAAGCATGCACCTTCTGCTCTTCACACAAACAAAAAACCCAAATAAACAAATGCATTCTTATTTTCTCTTCAAAACAGATCTCCCAGATATCTTGATCGATCAAGAACCCTCACTAACTAAAGAACAGTCAGAACTAGGCTTGGATTTACTAGACTCCCCGGCAACTTTACTTCTCGTTTCCCTTTTTGTTTACCATTCCTTTTCACCCTCATCACTCGATGGTCCATCAGTTTAAAAACATCCTCCTCCATCATCTTTCCAGTGAATTTCCTCCCTGCAGCAGTTCTCCTCCCCTTATAATACTGCCATGTGCTTTAATCTTCCTGGAATCGAGTTAAATGGCAACTCCACCACTTTTCACTTTGTCTTCCAGCACAATACCACTGTCAACGTACACTACACAACCAAAAGTATGTGGACACCTGCTCATATGGAGTTGGTCCCCTTTTTGCTGCTATAACAGCCTCCACTCTTCTGGGAAGGCTTTCCACTAGATGTTGGAACATTGCTGCGGGGACTTCCTTCC
The DNA here is from genome assembly GCF_034236695.1 of Oncorhynchus nerka. NCBI lineage: Eukaryota > Metazoa > Chordata > Actinopteri > Salmoniformes > Salmonidae > Oncorhynchus > Oncorhynchus nerka. Next base: position 27,954,567 of record NC_088403.1, on the reverse strand, counting down.
ATTCAGCCAGAAGAGCATTAGTGAGGTCAGGCACTGATGTTGGAACACTGCTGCGGGGACTTGCTTCCATTCAGCCAGAAGAGCATTAGTGAGGTCAGGCACTGATGTTGGAACACTGCTGCGGGGACTTGCTTCCATTCAGCCAGAAGAGCATTAGTGAGGTCAGGCACTGATGTTGGAACATTGCTGCGGGGACTTGCTTCCATTCAGCCAGAAGAGCATTAGTGAGGTCAGGCACTGATGTTGGAACATTGCTGCGGGGACTTGCTTCCATTCAGCCAGAAGAGCATTAGTGAGGTCAGGCACTGATGTTGGAACACTGCTGCGGGGACTTGCTTCCATTCAGCCAGAAGAGCATTAGTGAGGTCAGGCACTGATGTTGGAACATTGCTGCGGGGACTTGCTTCCATTCAGCCAGAAGAGCATTAGTGAGGTCAGGCACTGATGTTGGAACATTGCTGCGGGGACTTGCTTCCATTCAGCCAGAAGAGCATTAGTGAGGTCAGGCACTGATGTTGGAACACTGCTGCGGGGACTTGCTTCCATTCAGCCAGAAGAGCATTAGTGAGGTCAGGCACTGATGTTGGAACACTGCTGCGGGGACTTGCTTCCATTCAGCCAGAAGAGCATTAGTGAGGTCAGGCACTGATGTTGGAACATTGCTGCGGGGACTTGCTTCCATTCAGCCAGAAGAGCATTAGTGAGGTCAGGCACTGATGTTGGGTTAAAATGTTCTACACAGTCACATCAAAGTTAAAAGTTTTTTTTTAAATCTGTGCTTTTCAAACACTATGAGATTGGCGGTGACGTGGGGAGCGAGAAAATACTCTCCATCTGGCTAGAAACTCGTTGCAGGTTTTGAAAATCACTGTTTTTAAAAAACTTTTAATCCTACTGTACCCTGTGATGTCACAGAGGAACATTTTTGGGGGATCTTTCTTCTTATCTTTTTATCCACTGATCATAAAGACGTACCATTTTCACATAATATTCTGTAGACACTGGTTTGGTGCTGAATATGATGAATATGAGGTTGAAAAGTGGAATAATTGCCCTTTAACCCTTTACGTGACTTAACTTTTTCTCTCAGGCGCTAATTTACAATTGTTTCAAGTTTGGATTTATGGCCTGGGTTTAACGTCAACAATCAGATGTCCTGTCATATCTGTCTCTCTTCCATTCCTCTTCATTCGTTCACTCACTTATTATCTTACTCTATTCACAATGAATGTGCAGACAGGCAGAACAGACAAGGTGCCATAACAGGTGACTTTATTTGTATAACGGATGTCATAGCCATCACTACTGTAAACATCGGGGACAGCAGGCCTACGAGAAAGAATTCCAATTTGGTCAATATTCAACTGGATTTCATTTTCTAAAAATCCTGAATTTTACTCCAGGCACATCCCAGTTCATTATAGGTGGATCAACAGATATATACAGTGCAAACAATACATGAGCTTAAAAAACAAACATATTGCTTGAATTATCTCATGATCAGAAATTCCTCTGAAATGTAACTCCCAGATATGAATCATACCTCGTTATGAGCCTGGAGAGATGTTTTCATATCGTACAATGCTGCTGCATACTGTAGGCTACTCATCATGTCTAACAGACTGACATGATGCTGATGATAACAAACAACAACCACGTCGATAGGAATATTACATTGAAATGTTCTCTGATGTAGGACAACAGACGAAATTATACACATTTCAGTACATTTTCAGGTTAAACGTCATGTTGTGTGATTGACAGGAGAGATGATCAGAGGGGTAGAGTTTTTACCACCATCATTGCTAGAGGGGCTGAAGTATGGATAGAGTTTCTCTGTGAAGGTGCAGCCAGTGAAAGAGTAGATAAGAGACCTGGCCACCACATCATAAAAGGAGACCTGACCCTCTTCATAATCCACAAACACCCCCACCTTCTGGGGCTTCTCTCTCAGGGAGAGCAGGACACTGGTGCTAGAATGAGCCTCGTACTCATTTCCTTTTCTCAGCCAGACAGTCCAGTATCCATTCTTAGGGCTCAGTGTGATCTTCCCCTTCCTGTTGATGGACTCTCTGGCCACTCCTAAATCCCACTTAGTCTTTCCTTTAACCATCACCTCATAGTAGAATCTCCCTGAGGAGAAGCCCTCCTTTCCCAAGATACAGAGACTGTTGGAAAACCTAACTGGCTTGTCTGGGAGATCCTGCTCTGTGTTTCCATCTCTCACCTGTTTCCCATCTTCAGAAAGGATGAGTTTGGGATGTGCTGTATCAGGGTCAAGAGTCACATCTACTGCATACTGCTGAATCCTCTTCAGTTTGACTTCAGGCAGCTTCTCCATCTCTTTATTCAGTGTCTCCTCCAGTTGAGACACAGCTCTCCTCACAGTCCCTACACACAGATCACTGTGAACACTGATCTCAGACCAGTCCTTGGTGTCTGGAGGGGTGCAGAGGGATGGGAAGCTCTGTAGGAGGTGGAGGTGGTCCTCAGTGTGTGAGAGCTGCTCCACCTCAGTGCTTCTCCTCTGTAGTTCAGTGATTTCCTGCTTCAGCTCTTCAATGAGCCCTTCAGCCTGCCTCTCTGTTGCTTTCTGCTTCTCCTCAATCACCTCAATCACCTCAGCCTGACTTCTCTCAATGGAGCGCACCAGAGCAGTGAAGACCTGTACACTGTCTGATATCTCTCTCTCTGCTTCTCTCTTGCTGAAATCTACTGAGTGTTTGATCTCCTGAACCTTCTTCAGTCTCTCCTGGATCATCTGCTGCACTTCTGCCTCAGTCTTCCCCAACTGAGCCTTCCTCTCTCCATACTCTTCCTCTAGAGGGACAGTGTCATGAGTCATGTGCTCTGCTTTCAAGCACAAGACACAAAGATATGCCTGGTCACTCCTACAGAACAGCTCTAGAGGTCTCTCATGCTTCTTACACATCCTGTCTTCCAGGTTCTCCACAGGGTTGATCAGCTTGTGTCTCTTTAAGGCTGCGACTCTCTGATGAGGCTCCAGATGAGTCTCACAGTAAGAGGTCTGACACACCAGACAGGACTTCAGGGCCTTGAGCTTCATCCCAGTGCAGATGTCACAGGACACTTCTACTATCATGGCAGAGCATTGGTCCGGGCTGCTGGTAGTTTTCACTTCAACTGTCTGTCTGAACTGAGCAGCCATCTCAGAAATGAAAGTATTGATGAACAGATCTGGTCTCTTATCAAATGTATTTTTACACATGGGACACTGGCACAGGTCACTGGTATCCCAGTACTTTGTGATACAGGCCTTGCAGAAGTTGTGTCCACATGGAATAGAGACGGGCTCAGTGAACACATCCAGACAGATAGAACACAGGAACTGCTCTTCAGACAGGAGACTGCTGGAGGTGGCCATATCTAGACAAGAGACCAAAGGTGAAACCATAAACCATTTGGAATCAGTCAGTTCTTGATATATTTAGCTTGAGAGTTGTTAACATTGTCTTACGTATCTGATGATATTAATGAATGTTGATACATGATGATACAACAAAGACAGACGTCTGATAAGCGTAGATTGAAAAGTGTAACATAGCGTAGAATCTACATGAATAAAAAGGAAATATACACGGTAATCAAGCTTAACTTTCCATGTCAGTCTCTCTACTCACCTGGATGTTTTTGTGGATGATATCTCTGTCCTTTCTGTTTGTGGTGTCAAAGGGTAGGAGAGACAGCGTGTAGTCTGAACATGTCGCTATGTAGTAGATTTCTGAAGTGCTGGAGAGTTTGGTCCCGTAAACAATATACTGTACGTCTCTCTACTTCAGTTTCAGTTCAACAAAGTGACGATAGTGATGCTCCTCCCCACCAGATACTGCTGTGTGATTCTCTTCCTGGAACAGTTAACGATCAGTTAACTGATCGTCATATTGATTAAAACAGTATTGAATAAACCAGGACTAAAGTCACTACAGCTTTTTCATTACTCTTCCTAGAATCACAATGTTTGAATCCCTGCGGTCAACACACACACACACACACACACACACACACACACACACACACACACACACACACACACACACACACACACACACACACACACACACACACACACACACACACACACACACACACACACAGTGTAGAGGACTGAGGGCAGTCTGTCTCTGACCCCTGCTGCTTCTCTTCACTCCCACAGCCTGGAATTCACAGGCCACGCAGGCATGAAGCTGACAGTTTACCAATCACACACACACCTGTACCACTGCAGGGGCATCACTCACATGAGGATCCACCTGATTCTACAGCATCAGCTCACATCTTCAGACAGCCAGGAGAAAACACAACACATTCTGCTGGAAGAGTTAACCTCTCTTCCTCATACTAATCTCACCTGTAATTCCCCTCCTCTCTTCCCTCTCTCTGTACTATAGAACCAGGAAGCACCTGACATGAACACTGCTCTGTGGCCACACACTATAAAACCCTGACAAGGTTACTGTTTTATGGGGTAAAATCATATTTTCCACAGAGGGCAGACCAGGCGGTATGAGTTTTCCATGACGCCATTTATGAGGAGCAAGACCAGACAGAGAAATAAATAGTTAAACAAAAGTTAAATCAAAAAGAAAAACATTTAAAAGACTGCAACCTTCTTCCAGAGAAATGGTGTAACTAGGCTTCAGATTAGGGAAATCCCATGAGAGGACAGAGAGAAAAAGATGGGAGAGAGGAAAGAGGAGAGAGGAAGAGGGAGAGGAGAGAGGGAGAGGAAGCTCTGTTGAAAGGGAGCAATGTCTATGGCAGCAGCACAACACAGGATGTTTCCACTGGCTCTGACCAGACAACACAGGTACATATACACACACCAGCATAGTGGCGCTGGCACACACATACACACAAAAGTACTAAGTGAGGTGACACTGGCACCACACCCTGAGATGGCCGATTTAGAAAAGGGGAGTGTGGGATATCTAAATGCATGTACATGTAACCAGATAATAGAGACAGGTTCTCAGGGGACATAAAACCAGAGAGAGAGAGAGAGAGAGAGAGAGAGAGAGAGTTTGAGTTTGAGTTTTAAATCATCTTTATTGGGTCTGGGGGCCCACCACACAATAAATACTCATACAAAACCACAGTTACACATCAATTAAAAACACAACTCCGGGCCTCCCGGGTGGCGCAGTGGTTAAGGGCGCTGTACTGCATCTCCAGCTGTGCCACCAGAGACTCTGGGTTCGCGCCCAGGCTCTGTCGTAACCGGCCGCGACCGGGAGGTCTATCGCTGTCCGGGTTAGGGAGGGCTTGGCCGGTAGGGATGTCCTTGTCTCATTGCGCACCAGCGACTCCTGTGGAGGGCTGGGAGCTGTGCACACTAACCAAGGTCGCCAGGTGTACAGTGTTTCCTCCCACACATTGGTGAGGCTGGCTTCCGGGTTGGATGGCACTGTGTTAAGAAGCAGTGCGGCTTGGTTGGGTTGTGTATCGGAGGACGCCTAACTTTCAACCTTTGTCTCTCCCGAGCCCGTACGGGAGTTGTAGCGGTGAGACAAGATAGTAGCTACTAAACAATTGGATACCACGAAATTGGGGGGAAAAGGGGTAAAAAAAAAAAACTCCAATTCCTCCTCCACAGTAACTAAACACAAAAGCCTCTGAATACCCCATATACTCGAAAACAGATCAATATTGTTGACAAGTTTATAATATGCAAACTCAACCCTTAGTCTCGCTTCCAGCATTCTCACCACAGACCCCTGTCCCCAAATACTCTTCTTTCGGGTCTTCCATATCGCTAATTTTTCTGCCCCTAACACAAAATTAAGCAACACAACTACACCCTTTTGACTGAACCTGTACTTTGGACCAAATATATACAGTTGGGAAGAGAAAACCTCTCCCAACGTTGAGAACCAATCAGTGATCAGTTCAATCATCCCGACCAACCTGGGACACAGTAAAAACAGATGTACCAGAGATTCAGACTCAGCAGCAGAATGGACACCCCTCTCCAACAGTAGGGTCCAGGTGTACCAGATGCAGAATGGACACCCCTCCCCAACAATAGGGTCCAGGTGTACCAGATGCATGTTAGTGGCTATAGCTCCATGTATTATCCTCCATTGGAGGTCAGCTGTCGTCTTATCAATAGGCAGTTTATATAATGATCGCCAACAGCCTTTTGGAGAAGCACCTGGACCAAGCACACCCGCCCACCTCATCGATTTGACCTCTTCCAGGGAAGAGGCATGGGACACCTTTACACATATTCTATACATCGCCTTCTTTCCCACCTCCTTGAACTCCCCCAGCTCCGGGGTATCGAAGGAAAGCAGCATCCCCACATCCTCCTTGAATGCCCCCATAGCAGCACTAACAATCAGTGCAGGGAACACATAATCCAGACCCTCCTTCCACCGATCAGAATTGGAAGTGTCAGTCACATACTGCAGATGAAGCACTGGCAAGGAGTCGCAGACCTCATCGACGACCTTCCTCAGTTGGCGAGATGATCGGATCCCTGCTCTTTCTCCCAGCTCCTCCAACGATCTGCTCCTGCTCCGCATCAGATGACCCAGCTTGGTACACCCCACGCCTAACAGGCATGAACGTAGGCTGGCTGAACCCAAAAACACGGGACTGGATGGCAGTGTTGTGAAAATGAGTCTCTTCAAAAAGCCACATCCCTGGCGGCATGCCGGCCTTACGGGACTTGACAAGGACTCTCCAAGCCTGCATAACAGACTCATAAAATGTATTCAGGCAGGCAAATCACCCCCCTCCAGCTTTAAGAGGAAAAGGTGCTTGTCTAAGCCCAAACAGCCCACTCTCCTCATCAGTGTGTAGGCTGTTTTGACCCAGCTAGAACCGTCTCTGTACAACAATCTCTGGGCTGCTTGAAGCCGGAAAGCCATGATTCTAGAGGAAATGTCCACCAGGCCTTGCCCACCCTCATGCAGTGGCAGGTAAAGGGCTGCAGCTTTAATCCAGTGTTGTCCAGACCAGAAGAAATTGACAAGGGTCCTCTGAAGCGCTTGTATCAGACCCCTGGTGGCTGTGCCACAGGGTAGAGGCAGCAAGATAAATTAGCTACCAGGACCCTTCCCCTATAAGCTATCAACATCTCCCGACACACACACACACACACACACACACACACACACACACACACACACACACACATCACACACACAAACACAGAGACATAACACATATGTACAGGTCTCTTTCTATTGGCTAAACTTTGCTTCAGTTGGAAAGCATACATATTGTATACGTAGAGAAACCATGATGAGTTATTCTCTGTGCATTACAGAACAGAATAGAGACCAAAGCCTGTTTTTACCATACTGAGGCTTACACTGTACAAAGGTACTGTACGAGTACACCAAACAGTGCTGTAACGTTGAGCCAGTCAGTATGTGTTTGTATGTGTGTAATCTGCTCCAGGCCAGGCTAGGTTGGGGTGTGGTGGTCGTTTGTTGTGTTCAGGTGAGAGACTTTCCCCAGTGTGCCTGTTGAGTCTTGCCCTCACAGACGATAGATCTACTTCCTGGGAGGAGGGCTGTAGACTGTCTGCTTTCACCAACCACCGTGAGAACACACACACGCAAGCACACACACACACACACACACACACACTGGTATGAGAAAGACAGTTGGTTGGTATCATATTTGACTGATGCAACGTTGCTGTGATTCAACGGCAGAGAGAGAGAGAGAGAGAGAGAGCGAGGGTGAGAGAGAGAGAGAGAGAGAGAGAGAGAGAGAGAGAGAGAGAGAGAGAGAGAGAGAGAGAGAGAGAGAGAGAGAGAGAGAGAGAGAGAGAGAGAGAGAGAGAGAGAGAGCGAGAGAGAGAGTGAGAGAGAGAGCGAGAGAGAGAGAGAGAGAGAGAGAGAGAGAGAGAGAGAGAGAGAGAGAGAGAGTGAGAGAGAGAGCGAGAGGTGAGAGAGAGAGAGTGAGAGAGAGAGAGAGAGAGAGAGAGAGAGTGAGAGAGAGCGAGAGAGCGAGAGAGAGAGAGACAGGGAGAGAGAGAGAGAGCGAGAGAGCGAGGGTGAGACACAGAGAGAGAGAGAGAGAGAGAGAGAGAGAGAGCGAGAGAGAGAGAGAGTGAGAGAGAGAGAGAGAGAGAGGGTGAGAGAGAGAGAGAGAGAGAGAGAGAGTGAGAGAGAGAGAGAGAGAGAGAGAGAGCGAGAGAGAGCGAGGGTGAGAGAGAGAGTGAGAGAGAGAGAGAGGGTGAGAGAGAGAGAGAGAGAGCGAGAGAGAGCGAGGGTGAGAGAGAGAGAGAGAGAGAGAGAGAGAGCGAGGGTGAGAGAGAGAGAGCGAGAGAGCGAGAGAGAGCGAGGGTGAGAGAGAGAGAGCGAGAGAGAGAGAGTGAGGGTGAGAGAGAGAGAGCGAGAGAGCGAGGGTGAGAGACAGAGAGAGAGAGAGAGAGCGAGGGTGAGAGAGAGAGAGAGAGGAGGGATAAGTGGAGCTGGGGGACATCTATGCTGACAGGCCACTCTCATTGAGGAAAACAGGATAGAAGACTTCTGCCACGACATCATGTAAACCGCAGGCTCCAAATCTGCCTCTCTCATCCTGTTCCATGCTGCACTGTACATGCCTCTTCAGTCATCAACATTTTTAGCCCAGCTTCCAATCATCCAACCAAAACCAGCCAGGGGAGGTTTGAGAATCCAACCAGAGAAGGGTTTAGAGGGGTAAACACAGCATCTGTTTAAAGATTAAGCTGTCTAAACCAGTGACATGAAGGCCCACACACACACACACTCACACTCACACACACACACACACACAGAATCACACACACACACACTCACACACACACACAGAATCACACACACACTCACACTCTCACACTCTCACACACACACACACACACACACACACACACACACACACACACACACACACACACACACACACACACACACACACACACACACACACACACACACACACACACAGAGAGAGAATCACATACACACACACACACAATCACACACAGAATATTCAACGAAAAACAATATAAGCTCCTAGTACTGCCTAAAGGGTTAATACAGACAGATCTCTCTGTTCCTCTGCTACTACCCAGACAGGTTTATCTGCTGTCTACACATACAGCACACGTGTTATCATTCTCCTCCGCTCCACTGACACCACAATACAGCTCACAATAGCGCAGTTCCATTCATCCCAGTTATGTCCCAGCCAAGGGGCTGTGCAACAGTTCCCTTCCCAACATCGCAGTCAGATCTCTGCATCAGCATTTAACAAGTAGGCCCTGGGTTGGTAATGACAGTATTGTGAGTGTATATATTCTGCAGTACTCATCAGCCTGGGAAGAAGGTATTACCATACAGGAGGTGAAACTATTAACCCATACGGGAATGAAGGACTGTGTCTCCTGGCCTGAATCCAATGCAGCACATCTGATCAGTCAGATAACTGGTGCCTTGCAGCCGCAGCAGAGATGAGAGGAGCATTGCAATGTGATGGTCGTGTGATTGTGTGATTGTGTGTGTGTGTGTGTGTGTGTGTGTGTGTGTGTGTGTGTGTGTGTGTGTGTGTGTGTGTGTGTGTGTGTGTGTGCACGTAGTCCTGGGTTACAGACGGTAGAGCTGGTATTGAGGTTACTAAGATGACCTGGTATAAACTGTAGAGACATCTGACAGTGCGAGGTGAGGTGCCTGGGGAGAGGAACCACTTGACCGCCAATGGCAACAGCTAGTCTCGCTGCGGTCTGACAAATCACGGAAAAGACATTACAGACATACAGTAAATACTTTACAATTGAAATAAATTCTTGAAATAAACACACACAAACATACACACACAGCTCGGATTCTATTAATTTCCCTCTCTCCCTCTCACAACATTCTCAGTCTTTCTTTCTGTTTTCCCTCTCCATTTTAATTGCACCCTCTCTCTCTCTCTCTCTCTCTCTCTCTCTCTCTCTCTCTCTCTCTCTCTCTCTCTCTCTCTCTCTCTCTCTCTCTCTCTCTCTCTGTCTCTCTCTCTCTCTCTCTCTCTCTCTCTCTCGCTCTGCTGTGTGTCTCTGTGTTGGATCTCCTCCAAGATACAGATGGAGAGAGGGCAGGAGAGGGAGAGACAGCGAGAGAGCAGGAGAAAGAGAGCTTCCCAGTCAGACATTCCAACAATCAATGGCACCTTGTTACCCTCTCGTACCTCATCGGCAGTCACATGACCAATCAGGCGCTCTAGGATTGGGTAGTGGGTGGCAGGGCACACATACTAGCACAGTGCCTCTTACGTCATTCTGACCCCCCACCCCCTCTCTCAACCCCACAACTCCCCGCTCCTCTTCCAAAACACTACCCCAGACATCAGACACCACACTGGGGCTTACACTAGCTCCAGTACCCCTCTCTGCCCTTTGACCTCACACATATCATATCAATGGGACTTTACATGAGTGAGGAGGTGTGGAAAACTCCCTGGCGGAAAATGATATATGTCCACGTGCACCCAGTCTAATCTTAGCTGTTAAACACCAGTTTGATGGCTTCTTGTATACTTTTAAAATGTGTTCTGTGGTGAATAGTTTGCAAAGAGAGAGCGAGAGAGGAGTTTATGAGAGAGAGAGAGAGAGAGAGAGAGAGAGAGAGAGAGAGAGAGAAAGAGAGAGGTTTGAGAGAGAGTTTATGAGAGAGAGAGAGAGAGAGAGAGAAAGAGAGAGAGAGAGAAAGAGAGAGAGAGAGAGAGAGAGAGAGAGAGAGTTTATAAGAGAGTGTGCATGATAGATATACACTGAGTGTACAAAACATTAAGAACACCTGTTCTTTCCATGACAGACTGACCAGATGATCCCGTATTGATCCCGTATTGATGTCACCTGTTAAATCCACTTCAATCAGTGTAGATGAAGGAGAGGAGACAGTTTAAAGAAGGATTTTTAGCCTTGAGACAATTCAGACATGGATTGTGTATGTGTGCCATTCAGGGTGAATTGGTGGGAGTTTGAACGGGGTATGGTAGTAGGTGCCAGGCACACCGGTTTGTGTTAAGAACTGCAGCACTGCTGGGTTTTTCACGCTCAACAGTTTCCCGTGTTTATCAACAATGGTTCACCATCCAAAGGACATCCAGCCAACTTGACACAACTGTGGGAAGCATTGGAGTCAACATGGGCCAGCTTCCCTGTGGAACGCTTTTGACACCTTGTAGAGTCCATGCCCAGAAGAAACAAGGCAAACAGTATTATACAGGCTAGATGAAGCTAGGTTGTAACCTCCTCCAGAGAGTCCATACCCGGACGAATTGAGTCTGTTCTGAGGGCAACTCAATATTAGGAAGGTGTTCCTAATGTTTGGTCCAATATACTCCGTGTATATAGACACAGAGAAACACAAAACCATTGTAAAACAACAGATAGGGAGATAATTATTGCAGAGGAGTGAAGGAGAAACTATCCATCATTGTGATAGTATCACCAACAGAAGTTTGCTGGCTGTTCTGAGAGACTGCAGTATGAGTGATACACTGAGGATGACAACCACCTGTGAGAAAACAACTCTATTATCGCAGTGCTATTGGATACACAGCCATTTCTGCATCTGGAAAAATACAGAAAGAACCACAGTAGCCTGACAAGCAAACGCAGCAAGGTCTCTTCAACCAACTCGGCTCAAAACACCTCAGACACACCATTCACTCCTCTCCCCCACATTATATATCATTCTTCACCATTTGTTTTGTGGTTTTACAGTAATGTAAAGCAGATGTAAGCAGAGCTTATTGTACTTAAAGGGAGAATGCAGTGCTCTGAAAAAGAGTTCAAAGAAGTGAAATGTGTTAATACTAACTATGCAATCGACCGTTACGCTAAATAAAGCCATCCTCCGGAAGGGGACTATCGCCACGGTAACGGAATATAGGTTTCCATGGCGCTCGTCCATCATGCAGCGGGCGTTGTCATACAGACATAATAAGTGAATAACGACAGAGTAGCAGGGACCCAGGCTTAGTGACACACACATTTATACACACACACATTTGGAGGGAAAGGGAGGACAAGGCTAAAAACAGCCAGGGTCACGGCCTTTCAAATGTGTCTCTGAGTCAGGCCTAATACAGCTGGGTCTATATTTACACACAGAGAGAGAGAGAGAGAGAGAGAGAGAGAGAGAGAGAGAGAGAGTGAGTGAGTGAGTGAGTGAGTGAGTGAGTGAGTGAGTGAGTGAGAGAGAGAGAGAGAGAGAGAGAGAGAGAGGGTGAGAGAGAGAGAGAGAGAGAGATGGTTTCTACCTGTGTGGGGTTGTAGAGTTCCTGCAGTGCGTTGCGGGAGCCTTTCCTACAGCACACGTCCGCCGCAAACTGGTTCCTCCGCATGACTGTTAGAAGGAACAGAGAGAGGACCGTTAGCAATGCCCAATCACACTGGAACAACAGCAACAACAACCAATCACATTGTTACAACTTAAACAACAACCAATAAGAGAGTGGGCCTAATAATGTTAACTACAACAGCATTCACATAGAATAAATGACCATAAAGCCTATATTCTGTAGGGCCAAAGGGAACTACCACAGCTAAACTACAAAGCCAGGTCCCTATACACACAACCAACAGCCCACACAACAAAGCAGCCAGACAATACCTCTCAAATGACTGGATGAAAGAGCCCACTAAATAACTACATGAGATTGAACAGAAGAGTGGGTGTGGGTGAACAACAGTACATTTGAGAGCCTTACTTTTCTCTGTTCTATGTTTCATCATCCTCACTGATCTAAAAGGAGTGGATATGTAATGCCATATGACTGTAGGACAAAGACAGTACTGTAGGAAATCAGGACACAGATGATCAACAACGTCAGCAGATTGAGAGAGGGGATGGGGATGGGGAGGAGTAAGCCAACTGCAGACACACCCACTTCCTGTATCTTTGTATCTAACCCAGTTCATTGTTTCCTGTTTGTGCTGCGTGTTGTGGACAAACCATAGCCTTTTCTGACACCTGGGCAATGGGTGAGAGCTGAGTGCTTGTTAGCGTAACGAACTACCGCAGACAGTCCATTATACCTTACCTTCAGTAGGAGAGGGGGAAGAGATGCCCCTATACACAAACACACACCTCAGTGTGATGGGTGACCTGTCACCTGGCTGTGAAAGCAGCTTCATTATAATGCAGTTCATTCCTGCTCCCTACAGTGTGCATCATATAAACAGGCAATTACTGCTCTTTCAGCAGAATACACACACATACAAACACTGATTGCACTCACTCAATCATTCTCATTTATCCTCTACTGCATCTATGGGCTGTCGACCTAATAGGTACAGAGAGTAAGATGATGAGACAGACAGACATAGAGATAGAGAGAGAGGGTGAGAGAGAGAGAGAGAGAGAGAGAGAGAGAGAGAGAGAGAGAGAGAGAGAGAGAGAGAGAGAGAGAGAGAGAGAGAGAGAGAGAGAGAGAGAATGAGAGAGCGAGAGAGAGAGAAAGGGGCAGAGAGAGAGAGAGAGAGAGAAGAGAGAGAGAATGAGAGAGAGAGAAAGGGGCAGAGAGAGAGAGAGAGAGAGAGAGAGAGAGAGAGAATGAGAGAGCGAGAGAGGGAGAAAGAGAGCAAAGCTACTCTCCCTGAGCCCTTAAATCTCCAAACAGTCCATCCTATTTCCCCACACACAAGTAGCTTACAAACCACCACACATACCTGATCTACAGATGTTGCTTCAGTGCCTCCAGGTCCACACACCTCTCTATTTAATCTGCTGGTAATCCTGTCTAAGTCTGGTGTGTGTTAATACTCTGATCACATTCCCCTTCCACGCACAGAAACACACACACACACACACACACTATAGGTCGACCGATTATGATTTTTCAGCGCCGATACCGATGCCGATTATTGGAGGACCCCCAAAAAAAAGCCGATACCGATTTATCTGGCGATTTATTTATTTGTAATAATGACAATTACAACAATACTGAATGAACACTTATTTTAACTTAATATAATACATCGATCAAATCAATTTAGCCTCAAATAAATAATGAAGCATGTTCAATTTGGTTTAAATAATGCAAAAACAAAGTGTTGGAGAAGAAAGTAAAAGTGCAATATGTGCCATGTAAAAAAGCTAACGTTTAAGCTCAGAACATGAGAAAATATGAAAGCTGATGGTTCCTTTTAACACGAGTATTCAATATTCCCAGGTAAGAAGTTTTAAGTTGAGGTTATTTTAGGAATTATAGGACTATTTCTCTCTATACCATTTGTATTTCATATACATTTGACCATTGGATGTTCTTATAGGCACTTTAGTATTGCCAGTGTAACAGTATAGCTTCCGTCCCTCTCCTCACCCCTACCTGGGCTCGAACCAGGAACATATCGACAACAGCCACCCTTGAAGCATCGTTACCCATCGCTCCACTACTCCAAGTCTCAGAGCGAGTGACGTTTGAAACGCTATTAGCGTGCACCCCGCTAACTAGTTAGCCATTTTACATCGGTTACACCAGCCTAATCTCGGGAGTTGATAGGCTCGAAGTCATAAACAGCTCAATGCTTGAAGCATTGAGAAGAGCTGCTGGCAAACGCACGAAAGTGCTGTTTGAATGAATGCTTATGAGCATTGCTGCTGCCTACCACCGCTCAGTCAGAAAGCTCTATCAAATATCAAATCATAGACTTAATTATAACATAATAACACACAGAAATAAGAACCGTAGGTCATTAATATGGTCAAATCCGGAAACTATCATTTAGAAAATAAAATGTTTATTCTTTCAGTGAAATACCCTGACTCTGCGTGCAATGAACGCAAGAGAAGTGACACAATTTCCCTAGTTTAATATTGCCTGCTAACCTGGATTTCTTTTAACTAAATATGCAGGTTTAAACATATATACTTGTGTATTGATTTTAAGAAAGGCGTTGATGTTTATGGTTAGGTACACATTGGTGCAACGACAGTGCTTTTTTCGCAAATGCGCTTGTTAAATCACCTGTTAGCCTGTGATTCAATGATAAATTAACAGGCACCGCATCGATTATATGCAATGCAGGACAAGCTAGATAAACTAGTAATATCATCAACCATGTGTAGTTAACTAGTGATTATGTTAAGATTGATTGTTTTTTATAAGATAAGTTTAATGCTAGCTAGCACTTTACCTTGGCTCCTTGCTGCACTCGCATAACAGGTAGTCAGCCTGCCACGCAGTCTCCTCGTGGAGTGCAGTGTAATCGGCCATGATCGGTGTCCAAATATGGCGATTACGATTGTTATGAAAACTTGAAATCAGCCCTAATTAATCTGCCATTCCGATGAATTGGTCGACCTCTAACACACACACACACACACACACACACACACACACACACACACACACACACACACACACACACACACACACACACACACACACAAGCCTCTTGATATACAGCAAAGCCCTCAGGATTACAGTTGAGTGTACCCACTACGTGGACCAGCAGGTCCACCTGCCAGCACACCTGTGCCACAGCCCGGGGAAGATGTATCCATGGCAACCACCTCATCTCACCTGCACCCTTCTGATTGGTTACAATAATCAAATGCCCTCTCAGCTGAGGACACGCTGAACGCTTAGACACACACACACACACGTGACCCTGATCTGACCTTCCTCATCTACTGTATCTGTTTTATTATGATGGACCAAGCAGAAATAAACAGGTATGGGCTATGGTCAGCTGGATTGACCTCCCTCCCTCTTCCTCTTAGGGTGTGAGTTTTCAGGGACGTTATTCTCAACTTCCTATTGTGGACTTTTACAGGCCTATTAAATCAGCCACTCTTTGTGAATCAGTGAAAATGTTCTACCAAGTCGAACACATGCACTCCACCCCCCTCAAAGAGTTACTAAGGGCGCTTGGTGTTTCCACCTTCCTCTATGAACTACTGTTGGGCAGTAGGGATTCTCGAGTGATTCTCCCTTTGCGTTCAGCTCAAAGACACAGCAGAGCCAGCCTCCCTCCCAAATCCCACCAATAACAGCTTCTGACATGCAAAGGATTCTATGAAGTCAAGCATCACAAACCACACAGAAACTACAGCAACACACAACAGTGAGCCCAGAATAACAAGATACTAAATCAGATCCAAAGTTGGCATACATATGTCATGTAAAACCGTCGTTGAAGGAGTGGCTGGAGTGTATATTGGGAAGCACTGTATTCACTGTGAGTTTGATTACATACTGTCACCTCACTATAAATAGTAGTCCGTTCTGCACAAGCTCAGCAGGTCTGTAATCACACAACATCTGCAGCCATCTATCAGCAAAGGATTATGGGATACTGGAGGATTAATCTGCTGCTAATCTTACCTACACACAGAGAGCATCAATTCACTTGCCACTGTCACGTGCACACACACACGCACAGTAACATACAAAAACACACACAGTCACTAAAGTGCATGCATACACACGCTGATGTGTACATGTACATGCACACACACACGCACACACACACACACACACACTGATCCCTCTGTCGGTTTGATAATGTCTAGCGGGAGATAGACCTCCCGCAGACTTTTCATATCTCCCGTGAGTGTCTTGTCTGTCTGTGTACATTTAGATGTGTGTGTTATATCTCTGGTGCACAGAGCTGAAGTGCTGAAGATGAGTTAGGATTCAGATGAACAGCAGAATTAGAGCAGGAGCACAGGAGACAGATGTTTAGGCACGCGAGTGCAACTTCATTAAACAAAAGCCTGATAAGCGCCTGTCAAATGTGTGTCGGGTGGTAATGCGTGTGTGTTGGTGCAATATGTGGGGGACGCGAGTCTGTTAATAATTGGATTTATATAGCGTGTGTGTCTGTGTGTGCGTGTGTGTGTGTGTGTGTGTGCATGTGTGTGTGCGTCCACAGGGAAAGGCTAGCTAAACCCAATCAGAACAGTTGATATGATAGGCTGTTCGTTTCTCCTCTTCATTCATTTAGCTGTGGGCCTTTAATCCTTTAATGATAATTACTAACATGAACATAAAACACACCCTCATTGTGGCATGGGAACAACCATCAGTTTAGTAGAGACTGAAAGTGTGTGTATGTGTGTGTCGACACACACTTTATGTTATAATTACGGGTGGAAAGAAATGTCTTGATGTCATGTATTAACATCCCCAATAGAAATATAATTCTGTAATTAATAAATGAATTGATAATGACAGAAAATAAGGAATGTGTCTCATAAGAGACGAGATGATGAAAGAGGAGGCTTTGAAAAGGAGAGGTACGAGTTCTGGAGCAGAGAGACCGATTGCACCTCACAGTACATATAAGACCACGCCACAGCTATTATGGCTCTTTAAACTACACTAAACAAAAATATAAACACAACATGTCAAATGTCGGTTTGATGTTTCATGGGCTGAAATAAAATATCCTGGAAATACGCACAAAAAGCTTATTTCTCTCAAACGTTACGTCCCTGTTAGTGAGCATTTCTCCTTTGCCAAGATAATCCATCCACCTGACAGGTATGGCATATCAAGATGCTGATTAAACAGCATGATCATTACACAGGTGCACCTTGTACTGGGGACAATAAAAGGCCACTCTAAAATGTGCCGTTTTGTCACACAACAATGCCACAGATGTCTCAAGTTTTGAGGGAGAGTGCAATTGGCATGCTGACTGCAGGAATATCCACCAGAACTGTTGCCAGAGAATGTAATGTTCATTTCTCTACCATAAGCCGCCTCCAAAGTCATCTTAGAGAATTTGGCAGTACATCCAACCGGCCTGTAACCACACCAGCCCAGGACCTCCACATTCGGCTTCTTCACCTGCGGGATCATCTGAGAGCAGCCACCCGGAAGCTGATGAAACTGTGGGTTTGCACAATTTCTGCACAAACTGTCAGAAACCCAGCTCTGGGAAGCTCATCTGCGTGGTCAACGTCCTCACCAGGGACTTGACCTGTCTGCAGATCGGCGTCGGGACTGACTTCAGTTGGCAAAAGCTCACCTTCGATGGCCACTGGCACATGGGAAAAGTGTGCTCTTCATGGATGAATCCTGGTTTCAACTGTACCAGGCAGATACAGACAGTGTGTATGGCGTTGTGTGGGCTAGTGGTTTGCTGATGTCAACATTGTGAACAGAGTGCCCCGTGGTGGTGGTGGAGTTATGGTATGGGCAGGCATAAGCTATGGACAACGAACTCAATTGCATTTTATCGATGCACAGAGATATGCACAGAGATATCGTGACGAGATCCTGAGGCCCATTGTTGTGCCATTCATCCACCTCCATCACCTTATTTTTCAGCATGATAACGCATGGCCCCATGTCGCTAGGATCTGTACACAATTCCTGGAAGATAAAAATGTCCCAGTTCTTCCATGGCCTGCCTACTCAGACATATCACCAATTGAGCATGTTTGGGATGCTCTGGGTCAACGTGTACGACAGCGTGTTCCATTTCCCGCCAATATCCAGAGACTTCGCAAAACATTTGGAAGATTAGTGGGACAACTTTCCACAGGCCACAATCAACAGCCTGATCAACTCTATGGAAAGGAGATGTGTCGCGCTGCATGAGGCAAATCGCAGTCACACCAGTAACAGACTGTTTTTCTGATCCACGCCCCTACCTTTTTAAAAAAGGTATCTGTGACCAAAAGATGCATGTCAGTATTCCCAGTCATGTGAAATCCATAGATTAGGGCCGAATGAATGTATTTCAATTGACAGATTTCCTTATATAAACTGTAACTCAGTCAAATGTTTGAAAATGTTGCATGTTGCACATACACAACAACCTATTGTGGACAGGTAATAAAACAATGGGGCTACAGCTTCATGATATACTGCTATAATCAGAACACTAACTGGATAGATGAGTGGTTTAGTTTGTCTCTAGTTGATTCTAGTTGTATCTCTGTGTGTGGTCTATTGATCGCGTTAGCTTTGAGTTCAGGTCCTTGAGTAGGTCGACGGGTCATTCAGACTGCTGTGTGATCATACAGGTCTCTCGGACCGAAGCAACATGGCCGGGCCGAAGAGGCAAGTGCTTGCCAACGTGAGTTGCTTCCCACTGGGCAGCAGTTGCTTCCCAGCAGATAGATGTATCACACGTCCCAAGTGGTAGTTAAAGTAATCATTTTGTTCCAAGTTGTTTCTAGCCACGTCTATAAACTAGCTAGCTGGGAGGGGATTATCAGGACGACTGACTGAACGGAATCAATACATCTCCCCTCGACCCCTAAGTAATGGCTGCCCTCTCACTGCCTGACTCAATATTCCCAACATTGAATAGGAATGGAATTTGGAGTGGGGATATGGGGAACATAACCACAGTGCAGAAACTCTTAGCTATGGAGAAGTCTGTTTGGGTCTTTTAAGTGGAGAAACAAATAACATAGACACACACACACAGAAACAGGAAGGATGAATAAACAGAGGAGCATGTTGTAAACCCATATTTGGCCACAGACTAAGAGACAGCGGTCAGACACACAGTCGGAGGCAGTCAAGCATGGTCAGATATGGTCAGAGGCGGTCAAGCATGGTTAGACAGTCACACAGAGAGATGGACAAACTACCGCAGACAGACATGAATCACAAACCACAAGCCCAGAAGAGGTGAACATACGGGACCAGTGGGAGATCCATAGTAACAGAAAAAAGAGAGAGATGGAGTGAGAAAGGGAAAAGTGAGGAAGGGGGGAAGGAGGGGGAAGATATGGACACAGACAGCAGGAGGGAGGAACCCACTGAACGTCTCCAATGTGACAACCCTGGGACAGTCACCCCTCCTGTACTGCCCTGTCTTTAACCCCTCCTGTACTGCCCTGTCTTTAACCCCTCCTGTACTGCCCTGTCTTTAACCCCTCCTGTACTGCCCTGTCTTTAACCCCTCCTGTACTGCCCTGTCTTTAACCCCTCCTGCTGCCCTGTCTTTAACCCTCCTGTACTGCCCTCTCTT
Source organism: Oncorhynchus nerka (assembly GCF_034236695.1). Classification (NCBI taxonomy): domain Eukaryota; kingdom Metazoa; phylum Chordata; class Actinopteri; order Salmoniformes; family Salmonidae; genus Oncorhynchus; species Oncorhynchus nerka. Next base: position 27,934,634 of record NC_088403.1, on the reverse strand, counting down.
TAACCCCTCCTGTACTGCCCTGTCTTTAACCCCTCCTGTACTGCCCTGTCTTTAACCCCTCCTGTACTGCCCTGTCTTTAACCCCTCCTGTACTGCCCTGTCTTTAACCCCTCCTGTACTGCCCTGTCTTTAACCCCTCCTGTACTGCCCTGTCTTTACCCCCTCCTGTACTGCCCTGTCTTTACCCCCTCCTTTACTGCCCTGTCTTTAACCCCTCCTGTACTGCCCTGTCTTTAACCCCTCCTGTACTGCCCTGTCTTTAACCCCTCCTGTACTGCCCTGTCTTTAACCCCTCCTGTACTGCCCTGTCTTTAACCCCTCCTGTACTGCCCTGTCTTTAACCCCTCCTGTACTGCCCTGTCTTTAACCCCTCCTGTACTGCTCTGTCTTTAACCCCTCCTGTACTTCCCTGTCTTTAACCCCTCCTGTACTGCCCTGTCTTTAACCCCTCCAGTCATGAAAGTGAATATGAGTGAACAGAGGGTAGATTAATCAGAGAAAGAGATAGAGAGATAGAGAGAGAGAGAGGTGCAGATGAAGAGACAGACAGTTAGACAAGGATATCAACCATAGATCATTCATAAGGTGATGCATAGCAGCCACTGCAGTAGGCACCAAAGCTCTCACCACACATTAGCCTTCTTAGCCTACCTCCCTTCCTCCCTCCCTCCTCTTCTGGACACCCCAACAGCACCCTGCCGTGCCCGGCAGTGGTCAACAGGATGGGTGTCTCAAAAAACAATTCTGCAATCAGGGTGGAAGGGCTGTGTTCAAACCACCACAGGGAAGAACCACACGCTCCATCACGCAATCACTGTATGTGTGTGTGTTAGTCCTGAACGTTACCTCCTGTAAGACTGTGGTGGAAGCGTAGAGGATGGGGTAAGAGGTTCCTCTAGGGCTGACCCCATTCAGTCGACTGGTCGATTGTTTGGTCGACAGAGAATGTTTTTGTCAGCCAGATGCAAAAAAATAATTTTTGATGGCACGTCTTGATTGACGCCTGTCTCAGTGGACTAATCCATTGCTGAGGGCACAGGGTTGGCTCACCAGTAGGACACTTCCCGTTAATTCCCCTCATTTCTAATTTACAATGTTTGTTTGGTTACCATCATTTCTGTTCATGTGTTCAATATACAGTATTGTTATCATTACAGTATTTTACCGTTCTCATTGTCAAGAGTGGACACGTTGTTTGCAAAGCGCACAACTTAGTCTACACTTGAGAGAAACAAGTTTTGGTTCATTTCTTTCCATTTTTGAGTTTTGTCAATTTAGTCATTGTGTTTTGTAAGGATGCGCAACTGATTACTCATAGAAGTCAGCCCAGGCTACCTGGCCTGCGCGCAAATGTCGGCTTATACAATGTCCCCATAGTATTTCAGATTGTCTTAACCTGCCACCACTAATGAGCTGTGGAGCTTCTCAAAGCTATTTTTTCTTCACCTCAAAACAGCAAGTAAACAAAGTCTGTTTTTACATCCATTGAGACTGAAAATAGTTCCTCAAGGTAGCCTATTTTAAAAATCTTTCCAGCTCTCTCCCTTTCCGTAACCACACCACCTGAAAGGGGGGGGGTGCCATGCTCTGATCCAGTGGAAACATAAAACCTGATTACTTCTTATCCCTTACGCAAATAGCCTACTGCTGTGTCTGTTCCCGAGCTCACTGGCATGGGAAATTCTGAGGGTCCAAAATATTTTATATGACGTGGCAAGTTTGTTATCACAAGCTTTGGGCTGGACCAAATCAACTTGGTCCAGCCCAAAGCTTGTGCTAACAAAGTTGCCACATTGTATAAAATATTCTGGACCCTCACAATATTGCCATTGGCAACTATGTAAAAAATAGCCTACATACATAAAGCCAACAAATGAAAACAGTGCAGCCTGCAGTTATAAAATATCCTGATAGAAATATATCACATTGGCTATGCATGGCCTGTCTGCAAGGAACTTGAAACATTGGCTATGCATGGCCTGTCTGCAAGGAACTTGAAACATTGGCTATGCATGGCCTGTCTGCAAGGAACTTGAAACATTGGCTATGCATGGCCTGTCTGCAAGGAACTTGAAACATTGGCTATGCATGGCCTGTCTGCAAGGAACTTGAAACATTGGCTATGCATGGTCTGTCTGCAAGGAACTTGAAACATTGGCAAGTTTGTTAGCACAAGCTTTGGACCTTTCAAGATAACGATAAGCAGCATAACACAGAAATGTGAAGACATGCATATTATATATACCATTTTTTTCTCAAATTTGTTGCTTAAATTGAACTCAATAATTCAGACACGTGGAACATCTTAAATAGTATCATCCACAATGGGGAAAAACTAAATGAACTCATTAGATCCCAAACAAATATTACAACCTATATTACAGAACTTCTCCTCCTGCTTCTCTCTTTTGATGCTTATTTTGTGGGTGGACACGTCAAAGTGCACCTCCTATTGTTAAAGGTGGCGCAAAGCGGTCAATAACACTATTATGGCTTCGTGGCCCAATCACTTCAGCCTCAATGGACATGGCTGCAAGACGTGCAAGTCTTTTCTGACCCATTGTCTTCCGCAACCAGGAGTGCAGCCGGCGCAGTGCACTAAAGGACCTCTCACAGGAGCAGCTGCTCACAGGGATTGTGAAAGCAACCTGAATGATTTCCTTTAGAGAAGGAAACGTATCATCATCCAGGAGGTTATGCAGAGCAAGCATATCTTTGGGAGGACGTCCAGCCTCTCTTTTCCATGCAAGAAACTTTCTGGCCACCAACATCTCTTCTGCTTTAACATCAATACCGTAGTGCTTGGCAAACTCAGTTCCGCACTGATGTATCTAGGGAGTTTTTTGAGTTGGGGCTGCATGCCTGTATGCCTTTTGAGCAGACCTGCTTCTACAGTCAAGAATCGCTGGTCAAGCTCACAAACCATCCTGTCCAAGCAGGGGAGCAACAACTCTGTTTTCATTGTTCGGGAACATGACAATTCTGTGCCTAAACCCAAGGAGGGTCTCCACCACAGAATCTCCCATTTTCCTTTTGCACTTTCGTGCTGCATCGGCCTCTGGAATGTTGTGAATTTCACAGAGTGCTTTGGTTCTGTCATAAAGTTCTGTGGCAAATGCATCTGTGCGTTTGCCTATCAGTGTGTCACATACAGCTTGTAACAAGCTTCTGCCAGGTCTACAGTCTCCTTCTGGAGGAACTTGTGTCGTCCCTCAGTTACAGAAAGAAGGGACTGAAACATCAGTAGCAAATACACGGTGTAGAAATGATGAGGAGTTGCTCTCAGACCGACAGCCATGGGGAATCCAATGGCAGATAGACAATTAAAGATAGCAGTTAGAGTGTCCAGGACTGCATTTATGGACCGCAGCTGGCATGCCCAGCGAGTGTTTGAGAGCTGTACAAGTTCAGCTTATGCTATTCCAAGTTTGGACTGAGCTTCTTTGAACTTCTGGTGGTTAACTAGGTATGTACTGAAAAACTAATACACATTCTCCAAGAAACTGAAAAACTCAGCAGCCTCCGGAATAGCCCTGCAAGAATGACACAACATCAAATGAAGCTCAGGAGCATAGCAATGTACATAAATTGCCTCCGGATGCAGCACTCTGAAATGTGCTTGCACACCTCCTTGGGACCCAGTCATGACAGTTGCACCATCATAGGTCTGTGCAACGCACTTTAGGCCTCTCATTTGGCGCTGCTGTTGCAACTCACTTGCTATTGATTGGGCATCAAATGACTTGATTTCTGCTAGTGCTAGTAAACGCTCCTTAACTGTCCCCTCTGTCACATATCTAACACACAGAGCCAACTGTTCAGATTGCCTCATCCGCCATAATGGCATGCATTCCAGACTTTGACATCTCAGAGACCATGGTGTCCATAATCTCTTGAGCACAGCATTCGATCATGTCATTCTGAGATTCTGGAGAGAGATACGTCCCATTTGATGGAGTATTGTACCTTTGCAGCAAAGGGTCAAACTCCTTCAAAAGCTCCATACATTCAAGAAAGTTCCCTCTATTTGTGCTTTCACTAGATTCATCATTGGCACGGAAAGAGAGTCCATGACTTCCTAACATTGAGGTGACAAAAACAATTCTCCTCAGATACTCTCTTCTCTCTGCAATATCACTAGCATGGGCAGATGTTAAAATCTGAGCAATGTTCCCATGACTGCTAGTTGCCTGGTAGCTTTGCCATGCCACAACACTGTCTCTGTGTGTTTGTGCCATTTCATGTTTACCGAAGATAAAAAAGCTTTTTTCAAATTTGCAGCCATTACTGACAAAATAATCAAATGTAATGTTTTTGCCAAAAATTCTACATGGAAAGCAGAAAGCTGTGTTGTGGACAGGGGACTCTACCCAATTGTATTTCTCAAACCAGCAGTGCTGAAATGCCCTTTTCTGTGTACCAAAACTTTAGTGTGGGTCGCTATTCAGCTTCACTTGTCTAGGCTAATCCCTTTCTGGAAGGAGTTGCTTACAGCAGCTTGATTACTTTCTTTCTCTGGATCTGTTTGTTGTCCCTCCCTCTCTGGATTTGTTTGTTGTCTCTCTCTCTGGATTTGTTTGTTGTCCCTCTCTCTCTCTCTCTGGATCTGTTTGTTGTCCCTCTCTCTCTCTCTCTGGATCTGTTTGTTGTCCCTCCCTCTCTGGATCTGTTTGTGGTCCCTCTCTCTCTGGATCTGTTTGTTGTCCCTCTCTCTCTGGATTTGTTTGTTGTCCCTCTCTCTCTCTCTGGATCTGTTTGTTGTCCCTCTCTCTCTGGATTTGTTTGTTGTCCCTCTCTCTCTGGATTTGTTTGTTGTCCCTCTCTCTTTCTCTCTGGATTTGTTTGTTGTCCCTCTCTCTCTCTCTCTGGATCTGTTTGTTGTCCCTCTCTCTCTGGATTTGTTTGTTGTCCCTCTCTCTCTGGATTTGTTTGTTGTCCCTCTCTCTCTCTCTCTCTGGATTTGTTTGTTGTCCCTCTCTCTGGATTTGTTTGTTGTCCCTCTCTCTGGATTTGTTTGTTGTCCCTCTCTCTCTCTCTGGATTGTTTGTTGTCCCTCTGTTGTTTGTTGTCCCTCTCTCTCTGGATCTGTTTGTTGTCCTTCTCTCTCTGGATCTGTTTGTTGTCCCTCCCTGTCTGGATTTGTTTGTTGTCCCTCTCTCTCTGGATTTGTTTGTTGTCCCTCTCTCTCTCTCTCTGGATTTGTTTGTTGTCCCTCTCTCTCTGGATTTGTTTGTTGTCCCTCTCTCTCTGGATTTGTTTGTTGTCCCTCTCTCTCTCTCTCTGGATCTGTTTGTTGTCCCTCCCCTCTCTGGATCTGTTTGTTGTCCCTCTCTGGATTTGTTTGTTGTCCCTCTCTCTCTCTCTCTGGATCTGTTTGTTGTCCCTCTCTCTCTGGATTTGTTTGTTGTCCCTCTCTCTCTCTCTCTGGATTTGTTTGTTGTCCCTCTCTCTCTGGATCTGTTTGTTGTCCCTCTCTCTCTGGATCTGTTTGTTGTCCCTCTCTCTCTCTCTCTGGATCTGTTTGTTGTCCCTCTCTCTCTGGATCTGTTTGTTGTCCCTCTCTCTCTGGATCTGTTTGTTGTCCCTCTCTCTCTCTGGATCTGTTTGTTGTCCCTCCTCTCTCTGGATCTGTTTGTTGTCCCTCTCTCTCTGGATCTGTTTGTTGTCCCTCCTCTCTCTCTCTGGATCTGTTTGTTGTCCCTCTCTCTCTGGATCTGTTTGTTGTCCCTCTCTCTCTGGATCTGTTTGTTGTCCCTCTCTCTCTCTCTCTGGATCTGTTTGTTGTCCCTCTCTCTCTGGATCTGTTTGTTGTCCCTCCCTCTCTCTGGATCTGTTTGTTGTCCCTCCCTCTCTCTCTCTGGATCTGTTTGTTGTCCCTCTCTCTCTGGATCTGTTTGTTGTCCCTCTCTCTCTCTCTGGATCTGTTTGTTGTCCCTCCCTCTCTCTGGATCTGTTTGTTGTCCCTCTCTCTGGATCTGTTTGTTGTCTCTCTCTCTCTGGATCTGTTTGTTGTCTCTCTCTCTCTGGATCTGTTTGTTGTCCCTCTCTCTCTGGATCTGTTTGTTGTCCCTCCCTCTCTGGATTTGTTTGTTGTCCCTCTCTCTCTGGATCTGTTTGTTGTCCCTCCCTCTCTGGATCTGTTTGTTGTCCCTCCCTCTCTCTCTCTGGATTTGTTTGTTGTCCCTCTCTCTCTCTCTCTGGATCTGTTTGTTGTCCCTCCCTCTCTCTCTCTGGATCTGTTTGTTGTCCCTCCCTCTCTGGATCTGTTTGTTGTCCCTCCCTCTCTGGATCTGTTTGTTGTCCCTCTCTCTCTGGATCTGTTTGTTGTCCCTCTCTCTCTCTCTGGATCTGTTTGTTGTCCCTCTCTCTCTCTCTGGATCTGTTTGTTGTCCCTCTCTCTCTCTCTCTGGATCTGTTTGTTGTCCCTCTCTCTCTCTCTGGATCTGTTTGTTGTCCCTCTCTCTCTGGATTTGTTTGTTGTCCCTCTCTCTGGATCTGTTTGTTGTCCCTCTCTCTCTGGATTTGTTTGTTGTCCCTCTCTCTCTCTCTGGATTTGTTTGTTGTCCCTCTCTCTCTGGATCTGTTTGTTGTCCCTCTCTCTCTGGATCTGTTTGTTGTCCCTCTCTCTCTGGATTTGTTTGTTGTCCCTCTCTCTCTCTCTGGATTTGTTTGTTGTCCCTCTCTCTCTGGATTTGTTTGTTGTCCCTCTCTCTCTGGATTTGTTTGTTGTCCCTCTCTCTCTCTGGATTTGTTTGTTGTCCCTCCTCTCTCTGGATCTGTTTGTTGTCCCTCTCTCTCTGGATCTGTTTGTTGTCCCTCCCTCTCTGGATTTGTTTGTTGTCCTCTCTCTCTCTCTCTGGATCTGTTTGTTGTCCCTCTCTCTCTGGATTTGTTTGTTGTCCCTCCCTGGATTTGTTTGTTGTCCCTCTCTCTCTGGATCTGTTTGTTGTCCCTCTCTCTCTGGATCTGTTTGTTGTCCCTCTCTCTCTCTCTCTGGATCTGTTTGTTTCCCTCTCTCTCTGGATCTGTTTGTTGTCCTCTCTCTCTGGATCTGTTTGTTGTCCTCTCTCTCTGGATCTGTTTGTTGTCCCTCCCTGTCTGGATCTGTTTGTTGTCCCTCTCTCTCTGGATTTGTTTGTTGTCCCTCTCTCTCTCTCTCTGGATCTGTTTGTTGTCCCTCTCTCTCTGGATCTGTTTGTTGTCCCTCTCTCTCTCTCTGGATCTGTTTGTTGTCCCTCTCTCTCTGGATCTGTTTGTTGTCCCTCTCTCTCTGGATCTGTTTGTTGTCCCTCCCTGTCTGGATCTGTTTGTTGTCCCTCTGTCTCTGGATTTGTTTGTTGTCCCTCTCTCTCTCTCTGGATCTGTTTGTTGTCCCTCTCTCTCTCTCTCTGGATCTGTTTGTTGTCCCTCTCTCTCTCTCTCTGGATCTGTTTGTTGTCCCTCTCTCTCTCTCTGGATCTGTTTGTTGTCCCTCTCTCTCTGGATCTGTTTGTTGTCCCTCCCTCTCTCCCTCTGGATCTGTTTGTTGTCCCTCTCTCTCTCTCTCTGGATCTGTTTGTTGTCCCTCTCTCTCTGGATCTGTTTGTTGTCCCTCTCTCTCTCTCTCTGGATCTGTTTGTTGTCCCTCTCTCTCTGGATCTGTTTGTTGTCCTCTCTCTCTGGATCTGTTTGTTGTCCCTCCCTGTCTGGATCTGTTTGTTGTCCCTCTCTCTCTGGATTGTTTGTTGTCCCTCTCTCTCTCTCTGGATCTGTTTGTTGTCCTCTCTCTCTGGATTTGTTTGTTGTCCCTCTCTGGATCTGTTTGTTGTCCCTCTCTCTCTGGATTTGTTTGTTGTCCCTCTCTCTCTCTGGATTTGTTTGTTGTCCCTCTCTCTCTGGATCTGTTTGTTGTCCCTCTCTCTGGATTTGTTTGTTGTCCCTCTCTCTCTGGATTTGTTTGTTGTCCCTCTCTCTCTCTGGATTTGTTTGTTGTCCCTCTCTCTCTGGATTTGTTTGTTGTCCCTCTCTCTCTGGATTTGTTTGTTGTCCCTCTCTCTCTCTCTCTGGATCTGTTTGTTGTCCCTCTCTCTCTCTCTCTGGATCTGTTTGTTGTCCCTCTCTCTCTGGATCTGTTTGTTGTCCCTCCCTGTCTGGATTTGTTTGTTGTCCCTCTCTCTCTCTCTGGATCTGTTTGTTGTCCCTCTCTCTCTGGATTTGTTTGTTGTCCCTCCCTGTCTGGATTTGTTTGTTGTCCCTCTCTCTCTGGATCTGTTTGTTGTCCCTCCCTCTCTGGATCTGTTTGTTGTCCCTCTCTCTCTCTCTCTCTGGATCTGTTTGTGGTCCCTCTCTCTCTGGATCTGTTTGTTGTCCCTCTCTCTCTGGATCTGTTTGTTGTCCTTCTCTCTCTGGATCTGTTTGTTGTCCCTCCCTGTCTGGATCTGTTTGTTGTCCCTCCCTCTCTCTGGATCTGTTTGTTGTCCCTCTCTCTCTCTGGATCTGTTTGTTGTCCCTCTCTCTCTGGATCTGTTTGTTGTCCCTCTCTCTCTCTGGATCTGTTTGTTGTCCCTCCCTCTCTGGATCTGTTTGTTGTCTCTCTCTGGATCTGTTTGTTGTCCCTCCCTCTCTGGATCTGTTTGTTGTCCCTCTCTCTCTGGATTTGTTTGTTGTCCCTCTCTCTCTCTCTGGATCTGTTTGTTGTCCCTCTCTCTCTCTCTCTGGATCTGTTTGTTGTCCCTCTCTCTCTCTCTCTGGATCTGTTTGTTGTCCCTCTCTCTCTCTCTGGATCTGTTTGTTGTCCCTCTCTCTCTCTGGATCTGTTTGTTGTCCCTCCCTCTCTCTCTCTGGATCTGTTTGTTGTCCCTCTCTCTGGATCTGTTTGTTGTCCTCTCTCTCTGGATCTGTTTGTTGTCCCTCTCTCTCTGGATCTGTTTGTTGTCCCTCTCTCTCTGGATTTGTTTGTTGTCCCTCTCTCTCTCTCTGGATCTGTTTGTTGTCCCTCTTCTCTCTGGATCTGTTTGTTGTCCCTCTCTCTCTCTCTGGATCTGTTTGTTGTCCCTCTCTCTGGATCTGTTTGTTGTCCCTCTCTCTGGATCTGTTTGTTGTCACTCTCTGTCTGGATCTGTTTGTTGTCCTCTCTCTCTCTGGATTTGTTTGTTGTCCCTCTCTCTCTCTCTGGATCTGTTTGTTGTCCCTCTCTCTCTCTCTCTGGATCTGTTTGTTGTCCCTCTCTCTCTCTCTGGATCTGTTTGTTGTCCCTCTCTCTCTCTCTCTGGATCTGTTTGTTGTCCCTCTCTCTCTGGATCTGTTTGTTGTCCCTCCCTCTCTCTCTCTGGATCTGTTTGTTGTCCCTCCCTCTCTCTCTCTGGATCTGTTTGTTGTCCCTCTCTCTCTGGATCTGTTTGTTGTCCCTCTCTCTCTCTCTCTGGATCTGTTTGTTGTCCCTCTCTCTCTGGATCTGTTTGTTGTCTCTCTGGATCTGTTTGTTGTCCCTCTCTCTCTGGATTTGTTTGTTGTCCCTCTCTTGATCTGTTTGTTGTCCCTCTCTGGATCTGTTTGTTGTCCCTCCCTCTCTCTCTGGATCTGTTTGTTGTCCCTCCCTCTCTCTCTGGATCTGTTTGTTGTCCCTCCCTCTCTCTCTGGATCTGTTTGTTGTCCCTCCCTCTCTGGATCTGTTTGTTGTCCCTCCCTCTCTGGATTTGTTTGTTGTCCCTCTCTCTCTCTGGATCTGTTTGTTGTCCCTCTCTCTCTCTCTGGATCTGTTTGTTGTCCCTCTCTCTCTCTGGATCTGTTTGTTGTCCCTCTCTCTCTGGATCTGTTTGTTGTCCCTCTCTCTCTCTCTCTGGATCTGTTTGTTGTCCCTCTCTCTCTGGATCTGTTTGTTGTCTCTCTCTCTGGATTTGTTTGTTGTCCCTCTCTCTCTCTCTCTGGATCTGTTTGTTGTCCCTCTCTCTCTCTCTCTGGATCTGTTTGTTGTCCATCTCTCTCTGGATCTGTTTGTTGTCCCTCCCTCTCTGGATCTGTTTGTGGTCCCTCTCTCTCTGGATCTGTTTGTTGTCCCTCTCTCTCTGGATTTGTTTGTTGTCCCTCTCTCTCTCTCTCTGGATCTGTTTGTTGTCCCTCTCTCTCTGGATTTGTTTGTTGTCCCTCTCTCTCTGGATTTGTTTGTTGTCCCTCTCTCTCTCTCTGGATTTGTTTGTTGTCCCTCCTCTCTCTCTCTGGATCTGTTTGTTGTCCCTCTCTCTGGATTTGTTTGTTGTCCCTCTCTCTCTGGATTTGTTTGTTGTCCCTCTCTCTCTCTCTCTCTGGATTTGTTTGTTGTCCCTCTCTCTCTGGATTTGTTTGTTGTCCCTCTCTCTGGATCTGTTTGTTGTCCCTCTCTCTCTGGATTTGTTTGTTGTCCCTCTCTCTCTCTCTCTGGATTTGTTTGTTGTCCCTCTCTCTCTGGATCTGTTTGTTGTCCCTCTCTCTCTGGATTTGTTTGTTGTCCCTCTCTCTCTGGATTTGTTTGTTGTCCCTCTCTCTCTCTCTCTGGATTTGTTTGTTGTCCCTCTCTCTCTGGATTTGTTTGTTGTCCCTCCCTGTCTGGATTTGTTTGTTGTCCCTCTCTCTCTCTCTCTGGATCTGTTTGTTGTCCCTCTCTCTCTGGATTTGTTTGTTGTCCCTCCCTGTCTGGATTTGTTTGTTGTCCCTCTCTCTCTGGATCTGTTTGTTGTCCCTCCCTCTCTGGATCTGTTTGTTGTCCCTCTCTCTCTCTGGATCTGTTTGTTGTCCCTCTCTCTCTGGATCTGTTTGTTGTCCCTCTCTGGATCTGTTTGTTGTCCTCTCTCTCTGGATCTGTTTGTTGTCCCTCCCTCTCTGGATCTGTTTGTTGTCCCTCTCTCTCTGGATTTGTTTGTTGTCCCTCTCTCTCTCTGGATCTGTTTGTTGTCCCTCTCTCTCTGGATCTGTTTGTTGTCCCTCTCTCTCTCTCTCTCTGGATCTGTTTGTTGTCCCTCTCTCTCTGGATCTGTTTGTTGTCCCTCTCTCTCTGGATCTGTTTGTTGTCCCTCCCTGTCTGGATCTGTTTGTTGTCCCTCTCTCTCTGGATTTGTTTGTTGTCCCTCTCTCTCTCTCTCTGGATCTGTTTGTTGTCCCTCTCTCTCTCTGGATCTGTTTGTTGTCCCTCTCTCTCTCTGGATCTGTTTGTTGTCCCTCTCTCTCTCTCTGGATCTGTTTGTTGTCCTCTCTCTCTCTGGATCTGTTTGTTGTCCCTCTCTCTCTGGATCTGTTTGTTGTCCCTCTCTCTCTCTCTCTGGATCTGTTTGTTGTCCCTCTCTCTCTGGATCTGTTTGTTGTCCCTCTCTCTCTCTGGATCTGTTTGTTGTCCCTCTCTCTCTCTCTGGATCTGTTTGTTGTCCCTCTCTCTCTGGATCTGTTTGTTGTCCCTCTCTCTCTGGATCTGTTTGTTGTCCCTCTCTCTCTGGATCTGTTTGTTGTCCCTCTCTCTCTGGATCTGTTTGTTGTCCCTCTCTCTCTCTGGATCTGTTTGTTGTCCCTCTCTCTCTCTCTGGATCTGTTTGTTGTCCCTCTCTCTCTCTCTGGATCTGTTTGTTGTCCCTCTCTCTCTCTGTTTGTTGTCCCTCTCTCTCTGGATCTGTTTGTTGTCCCTCTCTCTCTCTCTCTGGATCTGTTTGTTGTCCCTCTCTCTCTCTCTCTGGATCTGTTTGTTTGTTGTCCCTCTCTCTCTGGATCTGTTTGTTGTCCCTCTGTCTTGTTTGTTGTCCCTCTCTCTCTCTCTCTGGATCTGTTTGTTGTCCCTCTCTCTGGATCTGTTTGTTGTCCCTCTCTCTCTGGATTTGTTTGTTGTCCCTCTCTCTCTCTGGATCTGTTTGTTGTCCCTCTCTCTCTGGATTGTTTGTTGTCCCTCCCTCTCTGGATCTGTTTGTTGTCCCTCTCTCTGGATTTGTTTGTTGTCCCTCTCTCTCTCTGGATCTGTTTGTTGTCCCTCTCTCTCTGGATCTGTTTGTTGTCCCTCTCTCTGGATCTGTTTGTTGTCCCTCTCTCTCTGGATTTGTTTGTTGTCCCTCTCTCTCTGGATTTGTTTGTTGTCCCTCTCTCTCTGGATTTGTTTGTTGTCCCTCTCTCTCTGGATTTGTTTGTTGTCCTCTCTCTCTCTCTCTGGATTGTTTGTTGTCCCTCTTCTCTCTGGATCTGTTTGTTGTCCCTCTCTCTCTGGATCTGTTTGTTGTCCCTCTCTCTCTGGATCTGTTTGTTGTCCCTCTCTCTCTGTTTGTTGTCCTCTCTCTCTCTGGATTTGTTTGTTGTCCCTCTCTCTCTGGATCTGTTTGTTGTCCCTCTCTCTCTGGATCTGTTTGTTGTCCCTCTCTCTCTGGATTTGTTTGTTGTCCCTCTCTCTCTGGATCTGTTTGTTGTCCCTCTCTCTCTGGATCTGTTTGTTGTCCCTCTCTGGATTTGTTTGTTGTCCCTCTCTCTCTCTCTGGATCTGTTTGTTGTCCCTCTCTCTCTGGATCTGTTTGTTGTCCCTCTCTCTGGATTTGTTTGTTGTCCCTCCCTCTCTGGATTTGTTTGTTGTCCCTCCTCTCTGGATCTGTTTGTTGTCCCTCTCTCTCTCTGGATCTGTTTGTTGTCCTCTCTCTCTGGATCTGTTTGTTGTCCTCTCTCTCTCTCTCTGGATCTGTTTGTTGTCCCTCTCTCTCTGGATCTGTTTGTTGTCCTCCCTCTCTCTGGATCTGTTTGTTGTCCCTCTCTCTCTCTGGATCTGTTTGTTGTCCCTCTCTCTCTGGATCTGTTTGTTGTCCCTCTCTCTCTCTGGATCTGTTTGTTGTCCCTCTCTCTCTGGATCTGTTTGTTGTCCCTCTCTCTCTCTCTCTGGATCTGTTTGTTGTCCCTCTCTCTCTGGATCTGTTTGTTGTCCCTCTCTCTCTGGATCTGTTTGTTGTCCCTCCTCTCTCTCTCTGGATCTGTTTGTTGTCCCTCTCTCTCTGGATCTGTTTGTTGTCCCTCTCTCTCTCTCTCTGGATCTGTTTGTTGTCCCTCTCTCTCTCTGTTTGTTGTCCCTCTGGATCTGTTTGTTGTCCCTCTCTCTCTCTGGATCTGTTTGTTGTCCCTCTCTCTCTGGATCTGTTTGTTGTCCCTCTCTGGATCTGTTTGTTGTCCCTCTCTCTCTGGATCTGTTTGTTGTCCCTCTCTCTCTCTGGATCTGTTTGTTGTCCCTCCCTCTCTGGATCTGTTTGTTGTCCCTCTCTCTCTCTCTGGATCTGTTTGTTGTCCCTCTCTCTCTGGATCTGTTTGTTGTCTCTCTCTCTCTGGATCTGTTTGTTGTCCCTCTCTCTCTGGATCTGTTTGTTGTCCCTCTCTCTGGATTTGTTTGTTGTCCCTCTCTGGATTTGTTTGTTGTCCCTCCCTCTCTGGATCTGTTTGTTGTCCCTCTCTCTCTCTCTCTGGATCTGTTTGTTGTCCCTCTCTCTCTGGATCTGTTTGTTGTCCCTCTCTCTCTGGATCTGTTTGTTGTCCTCTCTCTCTGGATCTGTTTGTTGTCCCTCTCTCTCTCTCTGGATCTGTTTGTTGTCCCTCTCTCTCTGGATCTGTTTGTTGTCCCTCTCTCTCTGGATCTGTTTGTTGTCCCTCCCTGTCTGGATCTGTTTGTTGTCCCTCTCTCTCTGGATTTGTTTGTTGTCCCTCTCTCTCTCTCTCTGGATCTGTTTGTTGTCCCTCTCTCTGGATCTGTTTGTTGTCCCTCTCTCTCTCTCTCTGGATCTGTTTGTTGTCCCTCTCTCTCTGGATCTGTTTGTTGTCCCTCTCTCTCTGGATCTGTTTGTTGTCACTCCCTGTCTGGATCTGTTTGTTGTCCCTCTCTCTCTGGATTTGTTTGTTGTCCCTCTCTCTCTGGATCTGTTTGTTGTCCCTCTCTCTCTCTCTGGATCTGTTTGTTGTCCCTCTCTCTCTCTCTGGATCTGTTTGTTGTCCCTCTCTCTCTCTGGATCTGTTTGTTGTCCCTCTCTCTCTGGATCTGTTTGTTGTCCCTCCCTCTCTCTCTCTGGATCTGTTTGTTGTCCCTCCCTCTCTCTCTCTGGATCTGTTTGTTGTCCCTCTCTCTCTGGATCTGTTTGTTGTCTCTCTCTGGATCTGTTTGTTGTCTCTCTCTCTCTGGATCTGTTTGTTGTCTCTCTCTCTCTGGATCTGTTTGTTGTCCCTCCCTCTCTGGATTTGTTTGTTGTCCCTCTCTCTCTGGATCTGTTTGTTGTCCCTCCCTCTCTGGATCTGTTTGTTGTCCCTCCCTCTCTCTCTCTGGATTTGTTTGTTGTCCCTCTCTCTCTCTCTCTGGATCTGTTTGTTGTCCCTCCCTCTCTCTCTCTGGATCTGTTTGTTGTCCCTCCCTCTCTGGATTTGTTTGTTGTCCCTCCCTCTCTGGATTTGTTTGTTGTCCCTCTCTCTCTCTCTGGATCTGTTTGTTGTCCCTCTCTCTCTCTCTCTGGATCTGTTTGTTGTCCCTCTCTCTCTCTCTGGATCTGTTTGTTGTCCCTCTCTCTCTCTCTGGATCTGTTTGTTGTCCCTCTCTCTCTCTCTGGATCTGTTTGTTGTCCCTCTCTCTCTGGATCTGTTTGTTGTCTCTCTCTCTGGATTTGTTTGTTGTCCCTCTCTCTCTCTCTCTGGATCTGTTTGTTGTCCCTCTCTCTCTCTCTCTGGATCTGTTTGTTGTCCATCTCTCTCTGGATCTGTTTGTTGTCCCTCCCTGGATCTGTTTGTTGTCCCTCTCTGTTTGTTGTCCCTCTCTCTCTGGATTTGTTTGTTGTCCCTCTCTCTCTGGATCTGTTTGTTGTCCCTCTCTCTCTGGATTTGTTTGTTGTCCCTCTCTCTCTGGATTTGTTTGTTGTCCCTCTCTCTCTCTCTCTGGATTTGTTTGTTGTCCCTCTCTCTCTCTCTCTGGATCTGTTTGTTGTCCCTCTCTCTCTGGATTTGTTTGTTGTCCCTCTCTCTCTGGATTTGTTTGTTGTCCCTCTCTCTCTCTCTCTGGATTTGTTTGTTGTCCCTCTCTCTCTGGATTTGTTTGTTGTCCCTCTCTCTGGATCTGTTTGTTGTCCCTCTCTCTCTGGATTTGTTTGTTGTCCCTCTCTCTCTCTCTCTGGATTTGTTTGTTGTCCCTCTCTCTCTGGATCTGTTTGTTGTCCCTCTCTCTCTGGATTTGTTTGTTGTCCCTCTCTCTCTGGATTTGTTTGTTGTCCCTCTCTCTCTCTCGCTGGATTTGTTTGTTGTCCCTCTCTCTCTGGATTTGTTTGTTGTCCCTCCTGTCTGGATTTGTTTGTTGTCCCTCTCTCTCTGGATCTGTTTGTTGTCCCTCTCTCTCTGGATTTGTTTGTTGTCCCTCCTGTCTGGATTTGTTTGTTGTCCCTCTCTCTCTGGATCTGTTTGTTGTCCCTCTGGATCTGTTTGTTGTCCCTCTCTCTCTCTCTCTGGATCTGTTTGTTGTCCCTCTCTCTCTGGATCTGTTTGTTGTCCCTCTCTCTGGGATCTGTTTGTTGTCCTCTCTCTCTGGATCTGTTTGTTGTCCCTCCCTGTCTGGATCTGTTTGTTGTCCCTCTCTCTGGATTTGTTTGTTGTCCCTCTCTCTCTCTCTCTGGATCTGTTTGTTGTCCTTTCTCTCTGGATCTGTTTGTTGTCCCTCTCTCTCTCTCTGGATCTGTTTGTTGTCCCTCTCTCTCTGGATCTGTTTGTTGTCCCTCTCTCTGGATCTGTTTGTTGTCCCTCCCTGTCTGGATCTGTTTGTTGTCCCTCTCTCTGGATTTGTTTGTTGTCCCTCTCTCTCTCTCTGGATCTGTTTGTTGTCCCTCTCTCTCTCTGGATCTGTTTGTTGTCCCTCTCTCTCTCTCTGTATCTGTTTGTTGTCCCTCTCTCTCTCTCTGGATCTGTTTGTTGTCCCTCTCTCTCTGGATCTGTTTGTTGTCCCTCTCTCTCTGGATCTGTTTGTTGTCCCTCTCTCTCTCTCTCTGGATCTGTTTGTTGTCCCTCTCTCTCTGGATCTGTTTGTTGTCCCTCTCTCTCTCTCTGGATCTGTTTGTTGTCCCTCTCTCTCTGGATCTGTTTGTTGTCCCTCTCTCTCTCTGGATCTGTTTGTTGTCCCTCCTCTCTCTCTGGATCTGTTTGTTGTCCCTCTCTCTCTCTGGATCTGTTTGTTGTCCCTCTCTCTCTCTGGATCTGTTTGTTGTCCCTCCCTCTCTCTCTCTGGATCTGTTTGTTGTCCCTCCCTCTCTCTCTGGATCTGTTTGTTGTCCCTCTCTCTCTCTGGATCTGTTTGTTGTCCCTCTCTCTGGATCTGTTTGTTGTCCCTCTCTCTCTGGATCTGTTTGTTGTCCCTCCCTCTCTCTCTCTGGATCTGTTTGTTGTCCCTCTCTCTCTCTCTGGATCTGTTTGTTGTCCCTCTCTCTGGATCTGTTTGTTGTCCCTCCCTCTCTCTCTGGATCTGTTTGTTGTCTCTCTCTCTCTGGATCTGTTTGTTGTCTCTCTCTCTGGATCTGTTTGTTGTCCTCTCTCTGGATTTGTTTGTTGTCCCTCTCTCTCTCTGGATTTGTTTGTTGTCCCTCTCTCTCTGGATTTGTTTGTTGTCCCTCTCTCTGGATCTGTTTGTTGTCCCTCTCTCTCTGGATTTGTTTGTTGTCCCTCTCTCTCTCTCTCTGGATCTGTTTGTTGTCCCTCTCTCTCTGGATCTGTTTGTTGTCCCTCTCTCTCTGGATTTGTTTGTTGTCCCTCCCTGTCTGGATTTGTTTGTTGTCCCTCTCTCTCTGGATTTGTTTGTTGTCCCTCTCTCTCTCTCTGGATTTGTTTGTTGTCCCTCTCTCTGGATTTGTTTGTTGTCCCTCTCTCTCTCTCTCTGGATTTGTTTGTTGTCCCTCTCTCTCTCTGGATCTGTTTGTTGTCCCTCTCTGGATCTGTTTGTTGTCCCTCTCTCTCTGGATCTGTTTGTTGTCCCTCCCTCTCTGGATTTGTTTGTTGTCCCTCCCTGTCTGGATTTGTTTGTTGTCCCTCTCTCTCTCTCTCTGGATCTGTTTGTTGTCCCTCTCTCTCTCTGGATCTGTTTGTTGTCCCTCCCTCTCTGGATTTGTTTGTTGTCCCTCCCTGTCTGGATTTGTTTGTTGTCCCTCTCTCTCTCTCTCTGGATCTGTTTGTTGTCCCTCTCTCTCTGGATTTGTTTGTTGTCCCTCTCTCTCTCTCTCTGGATCTGTTTGTTGTCCCTCTCTCTCTGGATCTGTTTGTTGTCCCTTTCTCTCTGGATTTGTTTGTTGTCCCTCCCTGTCTGGATTTGTTTGTTGTCGCTCTCTCTCTGGATCTGTTTGTTGTCCCTCTCTCTCTCTCTCTCTCTGGATTTGTTTGTTGTCCCTCTCTCTCTGGATTTGTTTGTTGTCCCTCTCTCTCTCTCTCTGGATCTGTTTGTTGTCCCTATCTCTCTCTGGATCTGTTTGTTGTCCCTCCCTCTCTCTCTCTGGATCTGTTTGTTGTCCCTCCCTCTCTCTCTCTGGATCTGTTTGTTGTCCCTCTCTCTCTCTCTCTGGATCTGTTTGTTGTCCCTCTCTCTCTCTCTGGATCTGTTTGTTGTCCCTCTCTCTCTGGATCTGTTTGTTGTCCCTCCCTCTCTCTCTCTGGATCTGTTTGTTGTCCCTCCCTCTCTCTCTGGATCTGTTTGTTGTCCCTCTCTCTCTCTCTGGATCTGTTTGTTGTCCCTCCCTCTCTCTCTCTGGATCTGTTTGTTGTCCCTCCCTCTCTCTCTCTGGATTTGTTTGTTGTCCCTCTCTCTCTCTCTCTGGATTTGTTTGTTGTCCCTCTCTCTCTCTCTGGATCTGTTTGTTGTCCCTCTCTCTCTGGATTTGTTTGTTGTCCCTCTCTCTCTCTCTGGATTTGTTTGTTGTCCCTCTCTCTCTGGATTTGTTTGTTGTCCCTCTCTCTGGATCTGTTTGTTGTCCCTCTCTCTCTGGATCTGTTTGTTGTCCCTCCTCTCTCTGGATTTGTTTGTTGTCCCTCTCTCTGTCTGGATTTGTTTGTTGTCCCTCTCTCTCTCTCTGGATCTGTTTGTTGTCCCTCTCTCTCTGGATTTGTTTGTTGTCCCTCTCTCTCTCTCTCTGGATCTGTTTGTTGTCCCTCTCTCTGGATCTGTTTGTTGTCCCTCTCTCTCTGGATTTGTTTGTTGTCCCTCCCTCTCTCTCTCTGGATTTGTTTGTTGTCCCTCTCTCTCTGGATTTGTTTGTTGTCCCTCTCTCTCTCTCTCTGGATTTGTTTGTTGTCCCTCTCTCTCTCTGGATCTGTTTGTTGTCCCTCTCTCTGGATCTGTTTGTTGTCCCTCTCTCTCTGGATTTGTTTGTTGTCCCTCTCTCTCTCTCTCTGGATTTGTTTGTTGTCCCTCTCTCTCTGGATTTGTTTGTTGTCCCTCTCTCTGGATCTGTTTGTTGTCCCTCTCTGGATTTGTTTGTTGTCCCTCTCTCTGGATTTGTTTGTTGTCCCTCTCTCTCTGGATCTGTTTGTTGTCCCTCTCTCTCTGATTTGTTTGTTGTCCCTCTCTCTCTCTCTGGATTTGTTTGTTGTCCCTCTCTCTCTCTGGATTTGTTTGTTGTCCCTCTCTCTCTGGATTTGTTTGTTGTCCCTCTCTCTCTGGATTTGTTTGTTGTCCCTCTCTCTCTGGATTTGTTTGTTGTCCCTCTCTGGATTTGTTTGTTGTCCCCCTCTCTCTCTCTCTGGATCTGTTTGTTGTCCTCTCTCTCTGGATCTGTTTGTTGTCCCTCTCTCTCTGGATCTGTTTGTTGTCCCTCTCTCTCTGGATTTGTTTGTTGTCCCTCCCTGTCTGGATTTGTTTGTTGTCCTCTCTCTGGATCTCTCTCTCTGGATCTGTTTGTTGTCCCTCTCTCTCTGGATCTGTTTGTTGTCCTCTCTCTCTCTGGATCTGTTTGTTGTCCCTCCTCTCTGGATCTGTTTGTTGTCCCTCTCTCTCTGGATTTGTTTGTTGTCCCTCTCTCTCTCTCTGGATCTGTTTGTTGTCCCTCTCTCTCTGGATCTGTTTGTTGTCCCTCTCTCTCTGGATCTGTTTGTTGTCCCCTCTCCTGTTTGTTGTCCCTCTCTCTCTGGATTTGTTTGTTGTCCCTCCCTGTCTGGATTTGTTTGTTGTCCCTCTCTCTGGATCTGTTTGTTGTCCCTCTCTCTCTCTCTCTGGATCTGTTTGTTGTCCCTCTCTCTCTGGATTGTTTGTTGTCCTCTCTCTCTCTGGATCTGTTTGTTGTCCCTCTCTCTCTCTCTCTGGATCTGTTTGTTGTCCTCTCTCTCTCTCTGGATCTGTTTGTTGTCCCTCTCTCTCTGGATCTGTTTGTTGTCCCTCCCTCTCTCTCTCTCTGGATCTGTTTGTTGTCCCTCCTCTCTCTCTGGATCTGTTCCTCTCTCTCTCTGGATCTGTTTGTTGTCCCTCTCTCTCTCTGGATCTGTTTGTTGTCCCTCTCTCTCTCTGGATTTGTTTGTTGTCCCTCTCTCTCTCTCTGGATCTGTTTGTTGTCCCTCCCTCTCTCTCTGGATCTGTTTGTTGTCCTCTCTCTCTGGATCTGTTTGTTGTCCCTCTCTCTCTGGATCTGTTTGTTGTCCCTCTCTCTCTCTGGATCTGTTTGTTGTCCCTCTCTCTGGATTTGTTTGTTGTCCCTCTCTCTCTCTCTCTGGATCTGTTTGTTGTCCCCCTCTCTCTCTGGATCTGTTTGTTGTCCCTCTCTCTCTCTCTGGATCTGTTTGTTGTCCCTCCCTCTCTCTCTCTGGATTGTTTGTTGTCCCTCTCTCTCTCTCTGGATCTGTTTGTTGTCCCTCTCTCTCTGGATCTGTTTGTTGTCCCTCTCTCTCTCTCTGGATCTGTTTGTTGTCCTCTCTGGATTTGTTTGTTGTCTCTCTCTCTGGATTTGTTTGTTGTCCCTCTCTCTCTCTCTGGATTTGTTTGTTGTCCCTCTCTCTGGATCTGTTTGTTGTCCCTCTCTCTCTGGATTTGTTTGTTGTCCCTCTCTCTCTCTCTCTGGATTTGTTTGTTGTCCCTCTCTCTCTGGATTTGTTTGTTGTCCCTCTCTCTCTGGATTTGTTTGTTGTCCCTCTCTCTCTCTTTGTTTGTTGTCCCTCTCTCTCTCTGGATTTGTTTGTTGTCCCTCTCTCTCTGGATTTGTTTGTTGTCCCTCTCTGGATTTGTTTGTTGTCCCTCTCTCTCTCTCTCTGGATTTGTTTGTTGTCCCTCTCTCTCTGGATCTGTTTGTTGTCCCTCTCTCTCTGGATTTGTTTGTTGTCCCTCTCTCTCTCTGGATTTGTTTGTTGTCCCTCTCTCTCTGGATTTGTTTGTTGTCCCTCTCTCTCTCTGGATTTGTTTGTTGTCCCTCTCTCTCTCTGGATCTGTTTGTTGTCCCTCTCTCTCTGGATCTGTTTGTTGTCCCTCTCTCTCTGGATCTGTTTGTTGTCCCTCCTCTCTGGATCTGTTTGTTGTCCCTCCCTGTCTGGATTTGTTTGTTGTCCCTCCTCTCTGGATTTGTTTGTTGTCCCTCCTCTCTCTGGATCTGTTTGTTGTCCCTCTCTCTCTCTCTCTGGATCTGTTTGTTGTCCCTCTCTCTCTCTCTGGATTTGTTTGTTGTCCCTCCTCTCTGGATCTGTTTGTTGTCCCTCTCTCTGGATCTGTTTGTTGTCCCTCTCTCTCTCTGGATCTGTTTGTTGTCCCTCTCTCTCTGGATCTGTTTGTTGTCCCTCTCTCTCTGGATCTGTTTGTTGTCCCTCTCTCTCTGGATCTGTTTGTTGTCCCTCCTCTCTCTGGATCTGTTTGTTGTCCCTCTCTCTCTGGATCTGTTTGTTGTCCCTCTCTGGATCTGTTTGTTGTCCCTCTCTCTCTCTCTGGATCTGTTTGTTGTCCCTCTCTCTCTCTGGATCTGTTTGTTGTCCCTCTCTCTCTGGATCTGTTTGTTGTCCCTCTCTCTCTGGATCTGTTTGTTGTCCCTCTCTCTCTGGATCTGTTTGTTGTCCCTCTCTCTCTCTCTGGATCTGTTTGTTGTCCCTCTCTCTCTCTCTGGATCTGTTTGTTGTCCCTCTCTCTCTGGATCTGTTTGTTGTCCCTCTCTCTCTCTGGATCTGTTTGTTGTCCCTCTCTCTCTGGATCTGTTTGTTGTCCCTCCCTCTCTCTCTCTGGATCTGTTTGTTGTCCCTCTCTCTCTGGATCTGTTTGTTGTCCCTCTCTCTCTGGATCTGTTTGTTGTCCCTCTCTCTGATCTGTTTGTTGTCCCTCTCTCTCTGTTTGTTGTCCCTCTCTCTGGATCTGTTTGTTGTCCCTCTCTCTCTGGATCTGTTTGTTGTCCCTCTCTCTCTCTCTGGATCTGTTTGTTGTCCCTCTCTCTCTCTCTGGATCTGTTTGTTGTCCCTCTCTCTCTCTCTCTGGATCTGTTTGTTGTCCCTCTCTCTGGATCTGTTTGTTGTCCTCCCTCTCTCTCTCTGGATCTGTTTGTTGTCCCTCCTCTCTCTGGATCTGTTTGTTGTCCCTCCTCTCTCTCTCTGGATCTGTTTGTTGTCCCTCTCTCTCTCTGGATCTGTTTGTTGTCCCTCTCTCTCTCTGGATCTGTTTGTTGTCCCTCTCTCTCTCTCTGGATTTGTTTGTTGTCCCTCTCTCTCTCTCTGGATTTGTTTGTTGTCCCTCTCTCTCTGGATCTGTTTGTTGTCCCTCTCTCTCTGGATTTGTTTGTTGTCCTCTCTCTCTCTCTGGATTTGTTTGTTGTCCCTCTCTCTCTCTCTCTGGATCTGTTTGTTGTCCCTCTCTCTCTGGATCTGTTTGTTGTCCCTCTCTCTCTGGATTTGTTTGTTGTCCCTCTCTCTCTCTGGATTTGTTTGTTGTCCCTCTCTCTCTGGATTTGTTTGTTGTCCCTCTCTCTCTGGATTTGTTTGTTGTCCCTCTCTCTCTGGATTTGTCCCTCTCTCTCTCTCTCTGGATCTGTTTGTTGTCCCTCTCTCTCTGGATCTGTTTGTTGTCCCTCTCTCTCTGGATCTGTTTGTTGTCCCTCCCTCTCTCTCTCTGGATCTGTTTGTTGTCCCTCCCTCTCTCTCTCTGGATCTGTTGTCCCTCTCTCTCTCTCTGGATCTGTTTGTTGTCCCTCCCTCTCTCTCTCTGGATTTGTTTGTTGTCCCTCCCTCTCTCTCTCTGGATTTGTTTGTTGTCCCTCTCTCTCTCTCTCTGGATTTGTTTGTTGTCCCTCTCTCTCTCTCTGGATCTGTTTGTTGTCCCTCTCTCTCTGGATCTGTTTGTTGTCCCTCTCTCTCTCTCTCTCTCTGGATTTGTTTGTTGTCCCTCTCTCTCTGGATTTGTTTGTTGTCCCTCTCTCTGGATCTGTTTGTTGTCCCTCTCTCTCTGGATTTGTTTGTTGTCCCTCTCTCTCTGGATCTGTTTGTTGTCCCTCTCTCTCTGGATTTGTTTGTTGTCCCTCTCTCTCTGGATTTGTTTGTTGTCCCTCTCTCTCTGGATTTGTTTGTTGTCCCTCTCTCTCTGGATTTGTTTGTTGTCCCTCTCTCTCTGGATTTGTTTGTTGTCCCTCTCTCTCTCTCTCTGGATTTGTTTGTTGTCCCTCTCTCTCTCTCTGGATCTGTTTGTTGTCCCTCTCTCTCTGGATCTGTTTGTTGTCCCTCTCTCTCTGGATCTGTTTGTTGTCCCTCCCTCTCTGGATTTGTTTGTTGTCCCTCCCTGTCTGGATTTGTTTGTTGTCCCTACCTCTCTGGATCTGTTTGTTGTCCCTCTCTCTCTCTCTCTGGATCTGTTTGTTGTCCCTCTCTCTCTGGATCTGTTTGTTGTCCCTCTCTCTCTGGATCTGTTTGTTGTCCCTCCCTCTCTGGATCTGTTTGTTGTCCCTCTCTCTCTGGATCTGTTTGTTGTCCCTCTCTCTCTGGATCTGTTTGTTGTCCCTCTCTCTCTGGATCTGTTTGTTGTCCCTCTCTCTCTCTCTGGATCTGTTTGTTGTCCCTCCCTCTCTGGATCTGTTTGTTGTCCCTCTCTCTCTGGATCTGTTTGTTGTCCCTCTCTCTCTGGATCTGTTTGTTGTCCCTCTCTCTCTCTGGATCTGTTTGTTGTCCCTCTCTCTCTGGATTGTTTGTTGTCCCTCCTCTCTGGATCTGTTTGTTGTCCCTCCTCTCTGGATCTGTTTGTTGTCCCTCTCTCTCTCTCTCTGGATCTGTTTGTTGTCCCTCTCTCTCTGTTTGTTGTCCCTCTCTCTGGATCTGTTTGTTGTCCTTCTCTCTCTCTGGATCTGTTTGTTGTCCCTCTCTCTGGATCTCTCTCTGGATCTGTTTGTTGTCCCTCTCTCTCTGGATCTGTTTGTTGTCCCTCTCTCTCTGGATCTGTTTGTTGTCCCTCTCTCTCTCTGGATCTGTTTGTTGTCCCTCTCTCTCTGGATCTGTTTGTTGTCCCTCTCTCTCTGGATCTGTTTGTTGTCCCTCTCTCTCTGGATCTGTTTGTTGTCCCTCTCTCTCTGGATCTGTTTGTTGTCCCTCTCTCTCTCTGGATCTGTTTGTTGTCCCTCTCTCTCTCTCTCTGGATCTGTTTGTTGTCCCTCTCTCTCTCTCTCTGGATCTGTTTGTTGTCCCTCTCTCTCTCTCTCTGGATCTGTTTGTTGTCCCTCTCTCTCTGGATCTGTTTGTTGTCCCTCTCTCTCTGGATCTGTTTGTTGTCCCTCCCTCTCTCTGGATCTGTTTGTTGTCCCTCTCTCTCTGGATCTGTTTGTTGTCCCTCTCTCTCTCTCTGGATCTGTTTGTTGTCCCTCTCTCTCTCTGGATCTGTTTGTTGTCCCTCTCTCTCTCTCTGGATCTGTTTGTTGTCCCTCTCTCTCTCTCTCTCTGGATCTGTTTGTTGTCCCTCTCTCTCTGGATCTGTTTGTTGTCCCTCCTCTCTGGATCTGTTTGTTGTCCCTCTCTCTGGATTTGTTTGTTGTCCCTCTCTCTGGATTTGTTTGTTGTCCCTCTCTCTCTGGATTTGTTTGTTGTCCTCTCTCTCTGGATTTGTTTGTTGTCCCTCTCTCTCTCTCTCTGGATCTGTTTGTTGTCCCTCTCTCTCTCTCTGGATCTGTTTGTTGTCCCTCTCTCTCTGGATCTGTTTGTTGTCCCTCTCTCTCTGGATCTGTTTGTTGTCCCTCTCTCTCTCTCTGGATCTGTTTGTTGTCCCTCTCTCTCTGGATCTGTTTGTTGTCCCTCTCTCTCTCTCTCTGGATCTGTTTGTTGTCCCTCTCTCTCTCTGGATCTGTTTGTTGTCCCTCTCTCTCTGGATCTGTTTGTTGTCCCTCTCTGGATCTGTTTGTTGTCCCTCTCTCTCTCTGGATCTGTTTGTTGTCCCTCTCTCTCTCTCTCTGGATTTGTTTGTTGTCCCTCCCTCTCTCTCTGGATCTGTTTGTTGTCCTCTCTCTCTCTCTCTGGATCTGTTTGTTGTCCCTCTCTCTCTGGATCTGTTTGTTGTCCCTCTCTCTCTGGATCTGTTTGTTGTCCCTCTCTCTCTGGATCTGTTTGTTGTCCCTCCTCTCTGGATCTGTTTGTTGTCCCTCCTCTCTCTCTCTGGATCTGTTTGTTGTCCTCCCTCTCTCTCTGGATTTGTTTGTTGTCCCTCTCTCTCTCTCTGGATTTGTTTGTTGTCCCTCTCTCTCTCTGGATCTGTTTGTTGTCCCTCTCTCTCTGGATTTGTTTGTTGTCCCTCTCTCTGGATTTGTTTGTTGTCCCTCTCTCTCTCTGGATTTGTTTGTTGTCCCTCTCTCTCTGGATTTGTTTGTTGTCCTCTCTCTGGATCTGTTTGTTGTCCCTCTCTCTCTGGATTTGTTTGTTGTCCCTCTCTCTCTCTCTCTCTGGATTTGTTTGTTGTCCCTCTCTCTCTGGATCTGTTTGTTGTCCCTCTCTCTCTGGATTTGTTTGTTGTCCCTCTCTCTCTGGATTTGTTTGTTGTCCCTCTCTCTCTCTCTCTGGATTTGTTTGTTGTCCCTCTCTCTCTGGATTTGTTTGTTGTCCCTCTCTCTCTGGATTTGTTTGTTGTCCCTCTCTCTCTCTCTGGATTTGTTTGTTGTCCCTCTCTCTCTCTCTCTGGATCTGTTTGTTGTCCCTCTCTCTCTGGATCTGTTTGTTGTCCCTCTCTCTCTGGATCTGTTTGTTGTCCCTCCCTCTCTGGATTTGTTTGTTGTCCCTCCCTGTCTGGATTTGTTTGTTGTCCCTCTCTCTCTGGATCTGTTTGTTGTCCCTCTCTCTCTGGATCTGTTTGTTGTCCCTCCCTCTCTGGATTTGTTTGTTGTCCCTCCCTGTCTGGATTTGTTTGTTGTCCCTCTCTCTCTCTCTCTGGATCTGTTTGTTGTCCCTCTCTCTCTGGATTTGTTTGTTGTCCCTCTCTCTCTCTCTCTGGATCTGTTTGTTGTCCCTCTCTCTCTGGATCTGTTTGTTGTCCCTTTCTCTCTGGATTTGTTTGTTGTCCCTCCCTGTCTGGATTTGTTTGTTGTCCCTCTCTCTCTCTCTGGATCTGTTTGTTGTCCCTCTCTCTCTCTCTCTCTGGATTTGTTTGTTGTCCCTCTCTCTCTCTGGATTTGTTTGTTGTCCCTCTCTCTCTGGATCTGTTTGTTGTCCCTCTCTCTCTCTGGATCTGTTTGTTGTCCCTCCCTCTCTCTCTCTGGATCTGTTTGTTGTCCCTCTCTCTCTCTCTGGATCTGTTTGTTGTCCCTCTCTCTCTCTGGATCTGTTTGTTGTCCCTCTCTCTCTGGATCTGTTTGTTGTCCCTCTCTCTCTGGATCTGTTTGTTGTCCCTCCCTCTCTCTGGATCTGTTTGTTGTCCCTCTCTCTCTCTCTCTGGATCTGTTTGTTGTCCCTCTCTCTCTGGATCTGTTTGTTGTCCCTCCCTCTCTCTCTCTGGATCTGTTTGTTGTCCCTCCCTCTCTCTCTCTGGATCTGTTTGTTGTCCCTCTCTCTCTCTCTGGAT
The DNA here is from genome assembly GCF_034236695.1 of Oncorhynchus nerka. Taxonomy (NCBI): domain Eukaryota; kingdom Metazoa; phylum Chordata; class Actinopteri; order Salmoniformes; family Salmonidae; genus Oncorhynchus; species Oncorhynchus nerka. Next base: position 27,908,704 of record NC_088403.1, on the reverse strand, counting down.
TTGTTTGTTGTCCCTCTCTCTCTCTCTGGATCTGTTTGTTGTCCCTCTCTCTCTGGATTTGTTTGTTGTCCCTCTCTCTCTCTCTGGATTTGTTTGTTGTCCCTCTCTCTCTGGATTTGTTTGTTGTCCCTCTCTCTGGATCTGTTTGTTGTCCCTCTCTCTCTGGATTTGTTTGTTGTCCCTCCCTCTCTGGATTTGTTTGTTGTCCCTCCCTGTCTGGATTTGTTTGTTGTCCCTCTCTCTCTCTCTCTGGATCTGTTTGTTGTCCCTCTCTCTCTGGATTTGTTTGTTGTCCCTCTCTCTCTCTCTGGATCTGTTTGTTGTCCCTCTCTCTCTGGATCTGTTTGTTGTCCCTCTCTGGATTTGTTTGTTGTCCCTCCTGTCTGGATTTGTTTGTTGTCCCTCTCTCTCTGGATCTGTTTGTTGTCCTCTGGATTTGTTTGTTGTCCCTCTCTCTCTGGATTTGTTTGTTGTCCCTCTCTCTGGATCTGTTTGTTGTCCCTCTCTCTCTGGATTTGTTTGTTGTCCCTCTCTCTCTCTCTCTGGATTTGTTTGTTGTCCCTCTCTCTCTGGATCTGTTTGTTGTCCCTCTCTCTCTGGATTTGTTTGTTGTCCCTCTCTCTCTGGATTTGTTTGTTGTCCCTCTCTCTCTCTCTCTGGATTTGTTTGTTGTCCCTCTCTCTCTGGATTTGTTTGTTGTCCCTCTCTCTCTGGATTTGTTTGTTGTCCCTCTCTCTCTCTCTCTGGATTTGTTTGTTGTCCCTCTCTCTCTCTCTGGATCTGTTTGTTGTCCCTCTCTCTCTGGATCTGTTTGTTGTCCCTCTCTCTCTGGATCTGTTTGTTGTCCCTCCCTCTCTGGATTTGTTTGTTGTCCCTCCCTGTCTGGATTTGTTTGTTGTCCCTCTCTCTCTCTCTCTGGATCTGTTTGTTGTTCCTCTCTCTCTGGATTTGTTTGTTGTCCCTCCCTGTCTGGATTTGTTTGTTGTCCCTCTCTCTCTGGATCTGTTTGTTGTCCCTCCCTCTCTGGATCTGTTTGTTGTCCCTCTCTCTCTCTCTCTCTGGATCTGGTTGTGGTCCCTCTCTCTCTGGATCTGTTTGTTGTCCCTCTCTCTCTGGATCTGTTTGTTGTCCTTCTCTCTCTGGATCTGTTTGTTGTCCCTCCCTGTCTGGATCTGTTTGTTGTCCCTCTCTCTCTGGATTTGTTTGTTGTCCCTCTCTCTCTCTCTCTGGATCTGTTTGTTGTCCCTCTCTCTCTGGATCTGTTTGTTGTCCCTCTCTCTCTCTCTGGATCTGTTTGTTGTCCCTCTCTCTCTGGATCTGTTTGTTGTCCCTCTCTCTCTGGATCTGTTTGTTGTCCCTCCCTGTCTGGATCTGTTTGTTGTCCCTCTCTCTCTGGATTTGTTTGTTGTCCCTCTCTCTCTCTCTCTGGATCTGTTTGTTGTCCCTCTCTCTCTCTCTGGATCTGTTTGTTGTCCCTCTCTCTCTCTGGATCTGTTTGTTGTCCCTCTCTCTCTCTGGATCTGTTTGTTGTCCCTCCTCTCTCTCTCTCTGGATCTGTTTGTTGTCCCTCTCTCTCTGGATCTGTTTGTTGTCCCTCCTCTCTCTCTCTGGATCTGTTTGTTGTCCCTCTCTCTCTCTCTGGATCTGTTTGTTGTCCCTCTCTCTCTGGATCTGTTTGTTGTCCCTCTCTCTCTCTGGATCTGTTTGTTGTCCCTCTCTCTCTCTCTGGATCTGTTTGTTGTCCCTCTCTCTCTCTGGATCTGTTTGTTGTCCCTCTCTCTCTCTCTCTGGATCTGTTTGTTGTCCCTCCCTCTCTCTCTCTCTGGATCTGTTTGTTGTCCCTCTCTCTCTCTCTCTCTCTGGATCTGTTTGTTGTCCCTCTCTCTCTCTCTCTGGATCTGTTTGTTGTCCCTCTCTCTCTGGATCTGTTTGTTGTCCCTCCCTCTCTCTCTCTGGATCTGTTTGTTGTCCCTCCCTCTCTCTCTCTGGATCTGTTTGTCCTCCTCTCTCTCTCTGGATCTGTTTGTTGTCCCTCCCTCTCTCTCTCTGGATCTGTTTGTTGTCCCTCTCTCTCTCTGGATTTGTTTGTTGTCCCTCTCTCTCTCTCTCTGGATCTGTTTGTTGTCCCTCTCTCTCTCTCTGGATCTGTTTGTTGTCCCTCTCTCTCTGGATTTGTTTGTTGTCCCTCTCTCTCTCTCTCTGGATTTGTTTGTTGTCCCTCTCTCTCTGGATTTGTTTGTTGTCCCTCTCTCTGGATCTGTTTGTTGTCCCTCTCTCTCTGGATTTGTTTGTTGTCCCTCTCTCTCTCTCTCTGGATTTGTTTGTTGTCCCTCTCTCTCTGGATCTGTTTGTTGTCCCTCTCTCTCTGGATTTGTTTGTTGTCCCTCCTCTCTCTGGATTTGTTTGTTGTCCCTCTCTCTCTCTCTGGATTTGTTTGTTGTCCTCTCTCTCTGGATTTGTTTGTTGTCCCTCCTCTCTCTCTGGATTTGTTTGTTGTCCCTCTCTCTCTCTCTCTGGATCTGTTTGTTGTCCCTCTCTCTCTCTGGATCTGTTTGTTGTCCCTCTCTCTCTGGATCTGTTTGTTGTCCCTCTCTCTCTGGATTGTTTGTTGTCCCTCCCTCTCTGGATTTGTTTGTTGTCCCTACCTCTCTGGATCTGTTTGTTGTCCCTCTCTCTCTCTCTCTGGATCTGTTTGTTGTCCCTCTCTCTCTGGATCTGTTTGTTGTCCCTCTCTCTCTGGATCTGTTTGTTGTCCCTCCCTCTCTGGATTTGTTTGTTGTCCCTCCCTGTCTGGATTTGTTTGTTGTCCCTACCTCTCTGGATTTGTTTGTTGTCCCTCCCTGTCTGGATTTGTTTGTTGTCCCTCTCTCTCTCTCTCTGGATCTGTTTGTTGTCCCTCTCTCTCTGGATTTGTTTGTTGTCCCTCTCTCTCTCTCTCTGGATCTGTTTGTTGTCCCTCTCTCTCTGGATCTGTTTGTTGTCCCTCTCTCTCTGGATTTGTTTGTTGTCCCTCCCTGTCTGGATTTGTTTGTTGTCCCTCTCTCTCTGGATCTGTTTGTTGTCCCTCCCTCTCTGGATCTGTTTGTTGTCCCTCTCTCTCTCTCTCTCTGGATCTGTTTGTGGTCCCTCTCTCTCTGGATCTGTTTGTTGTCCCTCTCTCTCTGGATCTGTTTGTTGTCCTTCTCTCTCTGGATCTGTTTGTTGTCCCTCCCTGTCTGGATCTGTTTGTTGTCCCTCTCTCTCTGGATTTGTTTGTTGTCCCTCTCTCTCTCTCTCTCTGGATCTGTTTGTTGTCCCTCTCTCTCTGGATCTGTTTGTTGTCCCTCTCTCTCTCTCTCTGGATCTGTTTGTTGTCCCTCTCTCTCTGGATCTGTTTGTTGTCCCTCTCTCTCTGGATCTGTTTGTTGTCCCTCCCTGTCTGGATCTGTTTGTTGTCCCTCTCTCTCTGGATTTGTTTGTTGTCCCTCTCTCTCTCTCTCTGGATCTGTTTGTTGTCCCTCTCTCTCTGGATCTGTTTGTTGTCCCTCTCTCTCTCTGGATCTGTTTGTTGTCCCTCTCTCTCTCTGGATCTGTTTGTTGTCCCTCTCTCTCTCTGGATCTGTTTGTTGTCCCTCTCTCTCTGGATCTGTTTGTTGTCCCTCCCTGTCTGGATCTGTTTGTTGTCCCTCTCTCTCTGGATTTGTTTGTTGTCCCTCTCTCTCTGGATCTGTTTGTTGTCCCTCTCTCTCTCTGGGATCTGTTTGTTGTCCCTCTCTCTCTGGATCTGTTTGTTGTCCCTCTCTCTCTCTGGATCTGTTTGTTGTCCTTCTCTCTCTGGATCTGTTTGTTGTCCCTCCCTGTCTGGATCTGTTTGTTGTCCCTCTCTCTCTCTGGATTTGTTTGTTGTCCCTCTCTCTCTGGATCTGTTTGTTGTCCTCTCTCTCTGGATCTGTTTGTTGTCCCTCTCTCTCTCTGGATCTGTTTGTTGTCCCTCTCTCTCTGGATCTGTTTGTTGTCCCTCTCTCTCTGGATCTGTTTGTTGTCCCTCCCTGTCTGGATCTGTTTGTTGTCCCTCTCTCTGGATTTGTTTGTTGTCCCTCTCTCTCTCTCTCTGGATCTGTTTGTTGTCCCTCTCTCTCTCTGGATCTGTTTGTTGTCCCTCTCTCTCTCTCTCTGGATCTGTTTGTTGTCCCTCTCTCTCTCTCTGGATCTGTTTGTTGTCCCTCTCTCTCTCTCTCTGGATCTGTTTGTTGTCCCTCTCTCTCTGGATCTGTTTGTTGTCCCTCCCTCTCTCCCTCTGGATCTGTTTGTTGTCCCTCTCTCTCTCTCTGGATCTGTTTGTTGTCCCTCTCTCTCTCTCTGGATCTGTTTGTTGTCCCTCTCTCTCTCTCTGGATCTGTTTGTTGTCCCTCTCTCTCTCTGGATCTGTTTGTTGTCCCTCTCTCTCTGGATCTGTTTGTTGTCCCTCCTCTCTCTCTCTGGATCTGTTTGTTGTCCCTCTCTCTCTCTCTCTGGATCTGTTTGTTGTCCCTCTCTCTCTCTGGATCTGTTTGTTGTCCCTCCCTCTCTCTGGATCTGTTTGTTGTCCCTCCTCTCTCTCTGGATCTGTTTGTTGTCCCTCTCTCTCTGGATCTGTTTGTTGTCCCTCCTCTCTCTCTGGATCTGTTTGTTGTCCCTCTCTCTCTGGATCTGTTTGTTGTCCCTCTCTCTCTGGATCTGTTTGTTGTCTCTCTCTCTCTGGATCTGTTTGTTGTCCCTCTCTCTCTGGATCTGTTTGTTGTCCCTCCCTCTCTGGATCTGTTTGTTGTCCCTCCCTCTCTGGATCTGTTTGTTGTCTCTCTCTCTCTGGATCTGTTTGTTGTCCCTCTCTCTCTGGATCTGTTTGTTGTCCCTCCCTCTCTGGATCTGTTTGTTGTCCCTCCCTCTCTGTCTGGATCTGTTTGTTGTCCCTCTCTCTCTGGATCTGTTTGTTGTCCCTCTCTCTCTGGATCTGTTTGTTGTCCCTCCCTCTCTGGATCTGTTTGTTGTCCCTCTCTCTCTGGATCTGTTTGTTGTCCCTCTCTCTCTCTCTCTGGATCTGTTTGTTGTCCCTCCCTGTCTGGATCTGTTTGTTGTCCCTCTCTCTCTGGATCTGTTTGTTGTCCCTCTCTCTCTGGATCTGTTTGTTGTCCCTCTCTCTCTGGATCTGTTTGTTGTCCCTCTCTCTCTGGATCTGTTTGTTGTCTCTCCCTCTCTGGATCTGTTTGTTGTCTCTCTCTCTGGATCTGTTTGTTGTCCCTCTCTCTCTGGATCTGTTTGTTGTCCCTCTCTCTCTCTCTCTGGATCTGTTTGTTGTCCCTCCCTCTCTGGATCTGTTTGTTGTCCCTCCCTCTCTGGATCTGTTTGTTGTCCCTCTCTCTCTGGATCTGTTTGTGGTCCCTCTCTCTCTGGATCTGTTTGTTGTCCCTCTCTCTCTGGATCTGTTTGTTGTCCCTCCCTCTCTGGATCTGTTTGTTGTCCCTCTCTCTCTCTCTCTCTGAATCTGTTTGTTGTCCCTCTCTCTCTGGATCTGTTTGTTGTCCCTCCCTCTCTGGATCTGTTTGTTGTCCCTCTCTCTCTGGATCTGGTTGTTGTCCCTCTCTCTCTCTCTCTGGATCTGTTTGTTGTCCCTCTCTCTCTCTCTCTCTGGATCTGTTTGTTGTCCCTCTCTCTCTGGATCTGTTTGTTGTCCCTCTCTCTCTGGATCTGTTTGTTGTCCCTCTCTCTCTGGATCTGTTTGTTGTCCCTCTCTGGATCTGTTTGTTGTCCCTCTCTCTCTGGATCTGTTTGTTGTCCCTCTCTCTCTCTCTCTGGATCTGTTTGTTGTCCCTCTCTCTGGATCTGTTTGTTGTCCCTCTCTCTCTGGATCTGTTTGTTGTCCCTCTCTCTCTGGATCTGTTTGTTGTCCCTCCTCTCTGGATCTGTTTGTTGTCCCTCTCTCTCTGGATCTGTTTGTTGTCCCTCCTCTCTGGATCTGTTTGTTGTCCCTCTCTCTCTGGATCTGTTTGTTGTCCCTCTCTCTGGATCTGTTTGTTGTCCCTCCCTCTCTGGATCTGTTTGTTGTCCCTCCCTCTCTAGATCTGTTTGTTGTCCCTCTCTCTGGATCTGTTTGTTGTCCCTCTCTCTCTCTCTCTGGATCTGTTTGTTGTCCCTCTCTCTCTGGATCTGTTTGTTGTCCCTCCCTCTCTGGATCTGTTTGTTGTCCCTCTCTCTCTGGATCTGTTTGTTGTCCCTCTCTCTCTGGATCTGTTTGTTGTCCCTCTCTCTCTCTCTCTGGATCTGTTTGTTGTCCCTCCCTCTCTGGATCTGTTTGTTGTCCCTCCCTCTCTGGATCTGGTTGTTGTCCCTCTCTCTCTGGATCTGGTTGTTGTCCCTCTCTCTCTGGATCTGTTTGTTGTCCCTCTCTCTCTGGATCTGTTTGTTGTCCCTCTTGTATGTGGGGTTTGACATGTATTGTTATTAAACTCATATTTACAATAACTCAAGGCTTAATAGGTGATGAATCAGTTTTACGTTAGATATCATCTGTCTCATTTATAGCCAGGCACAGATAGCAAAACTACATTAAATACAACGTTAACTAGATATCATCGCCACATAACTTATGTCAAATTTAAAAGACACCATTAACGTTAGCTAGCTCTCAACATCTGTTACACTGTAACTCACAGGTTTGATTATGACCAAAGTTAATAGTAGTGAATACGCTCTCTCTCTCTCTGTGTGTTCTAACTTACCACAAATTCACATCGTAGCCAATCTGCATGAATCTGTCCCGTCAGAGCCTTTTCCTGTCAGTTTACGTTAACCAAAATGTTAGACACAAGTAGACCTAACTATCACTAGCGCATGCAGCAGCCTCCTCTCCAGCAGCCTCCTCTGTAGCTGTCTCCTCTCGAGCAGCCTCCTCTGTAGCTGTCACCTCTACAGCAGCCCCCCCCCAGTTCCAAGTGCCCGCCCGGTAAGAAGTTTAAGATGGGATGGAACGGTTGACGAAAAAAAAGAAATCACAGAGAAAATATATTGACTGATATATTCATTTATTTAGGGGGGAGCTAATGAATAGGCCTTGTGATGTCCTGGGCCTATGTGTTCTTAAAAGGAAGGAAAATACCAATCATGAGGATCCACTTTTATATACTGACGCACAGATAGCGCATTGTGCTAACAAAACAACTCTCTCAAATATACACTGGAATTACATGGGTCTATTACTGAACTTTCACTGGCAAACATGGTTACAGACCCAACAACATTATACAACCCATCCTAATGGTTACAGACCGAACAACATTATACAACCCATCCTCATGGTTACAGACCCAACAACATTATATAGTATCCCCTCCTCATGGTTACAGACCCAACAACATTATATAGTATCCCTTCCTCATGGTTACAGACCCAACAACATTATATAGTATCCCCTCCTCATGGTTACAGAGGCAACAACATTATATAGTATCCCCTCCTCATGGTTACAGACCCAACAACATTATATAGTATCCCCTCCTCATGGTTACAGACCCAACAACATTATATAGTATCCCCTCGTCATGGTTACAGACCCAACAACATTATACAGTATCCCGTCCTCATGGTTACAGACCCAACAACATTATACAGTATCCCTTCCTCATGGTTACAGACCCAACAACATTATATAGTATCCCCTCCTCATGGTTACAGACCCAACAACATTATATAGTATCCCCTCCTCATGGTTACAGACCCAACAACATTATACAACCCATCCTAATGGTTACAGACCCAACAACATTATACAACCCATCCTCATGGTTACAGACCCAACAACATTATATAGTATCCCCTCCTCATGGTTACAGACCCAACAACATTATATAGTATCCCCTCGTCATGGTTACAGACCCAACAACATTATACAGTATCCCCAACAACATTATATAGTCCTCATGGTTACAGACCCAACAACATTATACAGTATCCCTTCCTCATGGTTACAGACCCAACAACATTATATAGTATCCCCTCCTCATGGTTACAGACCCAACAACATTATATAGTATCCCCTCCTCATGGTTACAGACCCAACAACATTATATAGTATCCCCTCCTCATGGTTACAGACCCAACAACATTATATAGCATCCCCTCCTCATGGTTACAGACCCAACAACATTATATAGTATCCCCTCCTCATGGTTACAGACCCAACAACATTATATAGTATCCCCTCCTCATGGTTACAGAGCCAACAACATTATATAGTATCCCCTCCTCATGGTTACAGACCCAACAACATTATATAGTATCCCCTCCTCATGGTTACAGACCCAACAACATTATATAGTATCCCCTCCTCATGGTTACAGAGCCAACAACATTATATAGTATCCCCTCCTCATGGTTACAGAGCCAACAACATTATATAGTATCCCCTCCTCATGGTTACAGACCCAACAACATTATATAGTATCCCCTCCTCATGGTTACAGACCCAACAACATTATATAGTATCCCTCCTCATGGTTACAGACCCAACAACATTATATAGTAACCCTCCTCATGGTTACAGACCCAACAACATTATATAGTATCCCTCCTCATGGTTACAGACCCAACAACATTATATAGTATCCCCTCCTCATGGTTACAGATCCAACAACATTATATAGTATCCCTTCCTCATGGTTACAGACCCAACAACATTATATAGTATCCCTTCCTCATGTTTACAGACCAAACAACATGATATAGTATCCCCTCCTCATGGTTACAGACCCAACAACATTATATAGTATCCCCTCCTCATGGTTATAGACCCAACAACATTATATAGTATCCCTTCCTCATGGTTCCAGACCCAACAACATTATATAGTATCCCCTCCTCATGGTTATAGACACAACAACATTATATAGTATCCCCTCCTCATGGTTACAGACCCAACAACATTATATAGTATCCCTCCTCGTGTTTACAGACCCAAAAACATTATATAGTATCCCCTCCTCATGGTTACAGACCCAACAACATTATATAGTATCCCCTCCTCATGGTTACAGACCCAACAACATTATATAGTATCCCCTCCTCATGGTTACAGACCCAACAACATTATATAGTATCCCTCCTCATGGTTACAGACCCAACAACATTATATAGTATCCCCTCCTCATGGTTACAGACCCAACAACATTATATATTATCCCCTCCTCATGGTTACAGACCCAACAACATTATATAGTATCCCTTCCTCATGTTTACAGACCCAACAACATTATATAGTATCCCTTCCTCATGGTTACAGACCCAACAACATTATATAGTATCCCCTCCTCATGGTTACAGACCCAACAACATTATATAGTAACCCCTCCTCATGGTTACAGACCCAACAACATTATATAGTATCCCTTCCTCATGGTTACAGACCCAACAACATTATATAGTATCCCCTCCTCATGGTTACAGACCCAACAACATTATATATTATCCCCTCCTCATGGTTACAGACCCAACAACATTATATAGTATCCCTTCCTCATGTTTACAGACCCAACAACATTATATAGTATCCCTTCCTCATGGTTATAGACCCAACATCATTATATAGTATCCCTTCCTCATGGTTACAGACCCAACAACATTATATAGTAACCCTCCTCATGGTTATAGACCCAACAACATTATATAGTATCCCCTCCTCATGGTAACAGACCCAACAACATTATATAGTATCCCCTTCCTCATGGTTACAGACCCAACAACATTATATAGTATCCCTTCCTCATGGTTACAGACCCAACAACATTATATAGTATCCCCTTCCTCATGGTTATAGACCCAACATCATTATATAGTATCCCTTCCTCATGGTTACAGACCCAACAACATTATATAGTATCCCTTCCTCATGGTTACAGACCCAACAACATTATATAGTATCCCTTCCTCGTAGAGAAAAGCACATGACATTTTTGTGGGCAAACTTTGTCATCAAAGTCTGTCATTCTCTGGATTTATGGTGCTTTCAAGACAACAAGGTTGAATCATGACGTCAGTGATCTTCAGGTCATAACTCTCGAAAGGGGCCAAGTTCCCGATTTGGAATTCCGAGTTGAATGACCTTTCAAAACGTACAGTATTTTCCCAGTCTGAGCTAATAGTTGTCTTGAACGCACTGACGTCAGATTTCCCAGTTCCGAGTTTCCATTTGTTTTGAATGCAGCAGAAGTCATGCTGGATTGACAGCATGGCCAATGTATTCTACCTTTTCATGGCCCATGGTGTTGGGTGTCAATGTTTAACATAGATAACATAACATTAGATAAGAGACACTTTCAGACAGATGCGTTAAACCCTTAAACCCAGACCTGGACCACACACCCTCTCCCCTGAATAGCAGGCAGGGGAGGCAAAATAGTGATTGCTTTGCATTGCCATTAATTCCTTCCAAACCACTCATTGTTGAATTTGCGATTTCCAACTTGTTGTATGATGTTTATGTCCAAAGCCCGATGACCACGATATGTTTTATCTATCATTTCTCTTCATTATTTCTCTTCCTATGACAAGGATTGAAAAGGATTTGCCAGTAGATTGTCAAAGTGATTCATCATGATGACTGCTTATCTAGCTTGCTAGCTAAGATTTTGAAAGTATGACATTTACATGATCAGTCCAATCAAAGCTACCGTAGATATTCATTTTATCTGTGGCCAATGACTTTGAGCCTCCTTGGACAGGCACAACTAATATAAATCTATGGCAGCACCAAAGGGGGCTTGAACTGCCTAGCTCTCCCTGTGGATTTGGCGGTGATGTAGTGCCCCCATGAGTGACAGATCACTGAGCCAATCACGGCGCAACTAGACAAGATTATCAACTCCTATGCGCTGTATTTTTGCTGACTGCCCCACCACCACAGAAAGCCCTGAGCTAGGCTGAAACACCTGCATTTTGAAGCTGTCTTACTCAAGAAAGAGACCATGTTTGTATATGTGTGTTGTGTGTGTGTGTGTGTGGTGGCGGGGGGGGGGGGTATTCTGTGTGGAATCTATTCGTCTGTCATCTGGGGGGAGGGGTGTAAAACTATAGGAGGGGGCTGTGTCAACAGCCTGCAATTCCTCTGACACACAGCAGATCTAGTCCCTGTTCTCACTAGCTACTTCAGAGTGATTGATTGTTTATAGAACAAACAGACTACTCTCCCTGAGTCTCCGGCTTTCCCACCGAAATCCTCACAGGCTCCTCACAGACTCAAAACTCCCTGTTTTACACACTCACCACCAGACGATGTAACCTCTGACACATAGGGAATGAGGACGTGACACTCACTCCTCTAATTCTCCATACCTCAGACTAAAGGTCAGGGGTCAAGCTGTGACGTGAGGTCAAAGTGTCACTCACCGTTCATAGTTGGAGCTGGGGTTGTCACAGTAGGTGTCAACTGTAAACACACACACGCGCATGCAAAATCAAACAACTATTTTTCTAATGAATAGACATGACCTCTAGCTCTTATATTTTTCTATTTCACTTTGGCTTTCCTCTCTCTCTGTCTAATTGCCTCTATGAAATATTAATATTGTGTGTCTCTTGGGTCCCTGTCGTTCCTGATCTCAGCATGCTTCCCTGCATCCCTCAAACTTTGGTTCGCCCTGCCCTGCCTCCTGTCTCACACTCCCACTGGGACACAGGGATTTAATTGATAACATACACACACACAACTATTTCTCTCACAGCCATGTTTGTCAAAGAATGCTTCCAGGAAGGATTTCTGTTCTGTTTTCTAGCGCGCGCGCGCACACACACACACACACACACACACACACACACACACACACACACACACACACACACACACACACACACACACACACACACACACACACACACACACACACACACACACACACACGCTCCCTCTGTGACTGTCTGATTAAAGTTGCATTTAAAGACAGCATCCCAGTAGTAGTCAGGGGGTCTGGTCAAAGCCCCAGTCTCAGCAGGAGCAGAAACACAGCCTGCGGGACGCATCTTTAAACCAAGCAGCTGGACACACACATACACACACGCACACACACACACACACCACACACAGGCATTTCGCTACACTCGCATTAACATCTGCTAACCATGTGTATGTGACCAATCAAATTTGATTTCATTTGACATCTTTAAACCACAAAGCGAGGTCAATGCAGGAAAAAACGGAAAGTATTTTAATGGTCGACTAGCTTTGTCGCCACCCGCTGTCCTCAGC